>NC_142440.1:84227000-84527500 GCF_059453495.1 Arachis ipaensis
AATTCCCAAATCCCAAATTCAAAACCAGAGTGAAAGCTAAAATTGACCTAAAAGTAAAAATAAAAAAAAAGATAAAAAAAAGGTCCTTTACAAATCAAATTAACTCATATATATACACTTTCTATTTTGGTCTTCAAAGCTTGGAGTGGGCCTTTCAAAGATGGCCTTGAATGAGAAATGGATTTGAAGAAGGATGGGTCCGGTTTGGCTTTGGTTCAATTGAAGTGGAGGTATGGGTCCGATTTGGCTTTGGTTCAAGTTGGTTTGGTGTGTGGGAACTTCCCAGGGAAGCGCTCCGCTTGAATTGTTGAGCGCTACTTTCACTATTTGCCTTGTCATGTGCCAAGCCTAGCCCATAACGCTCACATTTTGAGCGCTGCGCTCAATTTTTTTAGTTCTACACTCCTTGTCATTGATTGTGTGCCTTGGTTCCTTGTGTTAGAGGCATGAGAAAGTGAAAAAAAGAGAGCGTTGCCTATGCTTCAGTTTGCTTGGTTGTGTGCCTTGGTTTGCATGCTTTGCCTGGCTTGGAGGCAAAAGAGCACGAAAAAGGTTAAAATTTTGAGCACTGCGCTTGAGTTTTAGAGCACTACTCTTGGCCCTTGCTTGGTTCCCCTCTTCGAACCTTGGCCAGCGCATTGTGCTTCCTTGCCAAGCTCCATGAAAAAGGTGACAAAAGGCAGCGCTGTGCTTTATGTTTTGAGCGCGACCCCCCTCCCCTTCTGTCTTTGGTTTGTGATGCACCATTTGGTGCTTCCCTTTGGAGCGCTACATTCACTAAAATGAACGTTGGCCTTGCTCCCTTAGTGCTTGGCCTTGGTTGAGCGCTACGCTTTACTTTCATGGGCCACTGAAAGATCTGAAGATTCATGGTTTAGAAGTTATAGTAAACTCTCATTGCAAGTATAGTTACTAAACCAAGCAATCAACCTTTCTTGCAAAAGTTTTGGTTGTCACAAGTAACAAACCCTTTAAAAATTGATAACCGAAGTATTCAAACCTTGGGTCGTCTTCTCAAGGAACTACAGGAAAGTATGTTCTTATTATTGGTTATGGAGATTGTAAATTTGGGGTTTCAAGAATGAGGAACAAATGTGACAAATAATTTAAATGGCAATTAAAAATAAATGAATAACTGTAAAATAAACTTTTGGCAAGGTATGAGAAATTGAATGTCCAGGCTTAGTTATCCTTATCAACAATAATGAAAGTTGAATCTTAATTCCACTTAGTTGACCTTTACTAAAGCAAAGGAAAGTCAAGGGACTAATTAGCTTGATCTTCGAATCCTATTTATTTCCTAAGAAAAGGTTGGGATTATTGAAGTTCAGTTCAATTAGCAAAGATAACAGTTATCAATTATATTGAGCTAAGATAATTCCTGAGTTACTGATTTCTTAACCAAGACCAAAAGGGAAAAAAGTAAATTTGCTGGAATAAAAATGTCTTCAGATTGGAAGCAGTGGTGATACGTAAAAAAATTAATTTCACGTACTTACCGGCAAGTATACCGGGTCATATCAAGTAATAAAACTCACTAAGAGTGAGGTCGATCCCACGGAGATTGGTAGATTAAGCAACTTTAGTTAAATGGTAGATTTAGTCAAGCAAACATGGTTTTGATTTCATGAGATTTGTGATTTTTGAACATAATTGCAAAAATAAATGACAAGGAATCTAAAGAATTGCAATGAAGAAAGAAAATAAAAATAAATGACTGAAACTTAAAGTGCAAGAAACTTAAATGACATCAAAAGTAAATTGCAAGAAAGTAGAGTGCTGAATTGTAGAGAGCGGGGAAGTAAATTGCAAACAATTGAAACTGAATCTAAATAGCAGGAAAGTTAAAGTGCTTGAATGTAAAAGGGAATTGGGTAATGGGGATTCAAAATAACTAAAGAGCATAAGAAGTGAGAATTAATGATGGAAAAGATCATTAGGGATCGGAGATGCAAATTCTCATGAATTGATGTTGATCAATTTCTTCTCAATCATGGGTATAGATCCATGGTAAATTGTGGGTAATTGAGTCCCAATCTCTTGGTAACTCAATTTCTCTCAACACAACCAATTGCCACTCTTGTGATCTAATTGTTCATGAGAAGAGATGAAGTTCAATTTCTAATCCAAACAACACAACTTCCAGAATCTCAACTAAGGGAGGTTACATCTCACATACCAACCAAAGTGTATTGATTAAGGAAATCATGAAAGGATGAACTCTAAACTGAATTATGTGACTCATTTCTCAAACTCACCACATAATTCATATAGATTAATCCCTCTCTCGATGGTGATTGAATCTGTGAAGAACAAGAGTTTCCTCTTAGATGAACCACTTGAATTGAGAAGGAAAAGAAAAGTTATCAATCCATTCAAATGAGCAGAGCTCCTCCCCCTAATGAAAATGGGGTTTAGTGAATCATAGCTCCAATTTCAACAACAATTGCAAAGATGAAAATTAAACTAAGTATAGAGAAGAATGAAGAAGAAGAAGAAGAAGTTCTTAAAACCGAATTTCAAAGTTGCCAAAAGAAAACAAAATAGAGAACGGGTGAGAAAATGTCTAAGTCTAAAAATAAGTCAAAGGCCAAAAAGTAAGTTATAAGTAAAAGTCCTCTAAGTATCAAACTTTTCTCTATTTATACTACTCCTAAAACTTCTTCAGAGATCTTTAATTTGGGCTAGCAATGTGGGCTTTCTCTTTGTTGAATTCCTGGCTCAATGGAAGAATTATTGCTAAATAAGGAAGGATGAGTTCATTCATAATGCTTATGGCCCAATGACTTGGCGTTGTTGCCAATAACTCTAGCTTTAATGCACGTTGGCAACGTGCATGGCATTTTCCTGGAAGTGGGCATTGGTGTTTGGGCGTTGTTGGCCCAAGTTATTGCTAACAACTTGCTTTTCTTCTTCTTGACTCTTCTCTCATGCCTAATGTTGCCCAGAATTTGAGTATCAATCCTCTGCTTCAATATGAACTATCATACATCATTGGAAAGCTCAGAGTGTCTTCTTTCTAATGCACTTGGAATCATCTCAATTGGATTTTTCTAGCTCAAGTTATGCTTCCTCAAAGAAGGTAAGGTCAAACTGCCAAGTTGTTGCTGAACATGCCCCTTTATCTCCAAGTTGGCAACGTGCCAAGCCTCCCAAGGCTGAAACATGGGGCTGGCATTGTCCTCAAACATGCCCCCTTGTTTGCACATTGGCAACGTGCTCGTGCTCCCCTCCAGGGTCATTCATTCTTCCTTAAATTTCAACCTCATTTTCTTGTTTTTGGAGCCTAAAGATGACTCTGATTCGAGCTTCCATTTCATGCTCCACTAGACTATTATATATGGTTGGAAAGCTCTGAATGTCAGCTTTCCAACGCAACTGGAAGCACTCAATTTGGATCTCTATATCTCAAGTTATGCTCCCTCAAAGAAGGTAAGGTCAAGCTGCCAAGTTATTGCTGAAAACGCCCTTTTCTTCTCAAGTTGGCAACGTGCCCAGATTCTGAAGCTCTAAATGAAGCCAGCTTTTGAAGCTTCAAATGAATGCCAACCCCATACTATGATATATGGTTGGAAAGCTCTGGATGTCTACTTTCAAATGTCGTTGGAATCACCTCATTTGGAGCTTTGTAGCTCAAGATATACTCCATTGAAGGAGGTAAGGTCAGGCTGTCCAGCTCACCAGCGTTTTTGGCAAACACTCCTTTGTTCTTTCAAGTTGGCAACGTGCCAAACCTCCCAGCGCTGCCTTCTAGCCTTCAACTTTGCTTGTCACGCTGCCTTGGAACACG
The DNA here is from genome assembly GCF_059453495.1 of Arachis ipaensis. Classification (NCBI taxonomy): domain Eukaryota; kingdom Viridiplantae; phylum Streptophyta; class Magnoliopsida; order Fabales; family Fabaceae; genus Arachis; species Arachis ipaensis. The sequence goes on from NC_142440.1 coordinate 84,230,791, forward strand.
CCTTCATAACTTGGCGTTGGCAACGTGCTCGAGTGATAATTCTCGTTATAGTAAATTCTCGTTGCGAAAGACCAACGAAGAACTAAAGATTGATGGTTTAGAAGTTATAGTAAATTCTCGTTGCGAGTATAGTTACTAAACCAAGCAATCAACCTTTCTTACAAACATTTTGGTTGTCACAAGTAACAAACCCCTTTAAAATTGATAACCGAGTATTTAAACCTCGGGTCGTCTTCTCAAGGAATTGCAGGGAAGTATGTTCTTATTATTGGTTATGAGTTTGTAAATTGGGGTTTTGGAGTTTGGGCAATGGGCACAGGTATATTTATAAATTAAAGCAATAAAAATAAATAAGAGATTTTATGTAATTAAATAAAAAGCCTTGATTAGGAGAGATTAACCGGAAGTTCTATCCTTGTTGGATTTTTCTCAAGATTAATTGATAATTGAAGGTTACTTCTACTTATTTATCCTTTACCAAGTAAAGTAAAAGAAAGTCAAGTAAGTTGGAAGTCTACTTCTATTCACGAGTTCTAATCCTCTCCCTTGCGAAGGATTGGTGTTAGTGACTAGAGAGCCAGCCAACAATAAACCCAATTATAATTTAACTCTTGAGTAATTCAACTCAAGGGTCTCCGAATATTAATCAACTCTAAAATCAAGTTAGGATCCAACTTAGAACATTAATTAATAACAAACAATAGACGAAGTGATAAATCTGAAATACCTCAAATATATTAAATAAAATACTCAAATCTTAACATGGAAAAGTTCATAAGCCAATTAGGCAACATAACTAATACAAGCATTAAAGTATCTGAAAATAAGAGATAAATATAAAGTAAAAGAAATATTGAACTTGATGAAGAGTTGATCCCTAAATCCTTTAAGAGGAATCCTAATCCTAAAACCTAAGAGAGAGGAGAGAACCTCTCTCTCTAAAAACTACATCTAAATTATGAAAAGTGAATTATGAAAAGCATGATTATGAATGGATGCATTCCCCTACTTTATAGCCTCTAATCTGTGTTTTCTGGGCTGAGAACTGGGTTAGAAACAGCCCAGAATTCGCTGGTTGCGAATTCATACACATTGATTTTTCGTCACTGCGACCCATCCGCGTGGAGCGCGCGTTTGCGTCACCTATCATCAGAGCAACTATGGCATATTATATATCAAATCGAAGCCCCGGACATTAGCTTTCCAACGCAACTAGAACCGCGTCATTTGGACCTTTGTAGCTAAGGTTATAGCCGTTTGAATGCAAAGAGGTCAGGCTGGACAGCTTAGCAATTTCTCCAACTTCTTGTATTCCTTCCACTTTTGCATGCTTCCTTTCCATCCTCTGAGCCATTCCTGCCCTGTAATCTCTGAAATCACTTAACACACATATCAAGGCATCTAATGGTAATAAGAGAGGATTAAACATAGGGAACTTAAGGCCAAAGAAGCATGTTTTCAATCAAAGCACATAATTAGGAAGGCAAATGTAAAACCATGCAAATAGTATGAATAAGTGGGTAAAGAGTTGATAAAAACCACTCAATTGAGCACAAGATAAATCATAAAATAGTGGTTTATCAACCTCCCTACACTTAAACATTAGCATGTCCTCATGCTATGCTCAAGAGAAGCTATAAAGGAATGAAGAGGAAAGTAAGAATGTATGAAATGCAACCTATCTATATGAATGCAACTACATGGAAAATGTTTCTACCTACTTAGTTAAAAGTAAACAAATCTTTCAAGAAGAAATATGAACTGAATTTCACTAATTCAAATCATGAAAATGAAGTACAAATAGACTTGCAAGAAGAAAATAGCTCATGAAAGCAGGGAACAAGGGATTGAGCATCGAACTCTCACTGGTAGTGTATACACTCTAATCACTCAAGTGTTTAAGGTTCGATTCTCTCAATTCTCTACTAACCTTGCTTTCTAAGGCTTGCTTGTCATCTAACAATCAACATAAATTTAATGCACATATACACATATCAAGAGGTGTTTTAAGGGTTGTAATGGGGTTAGGGTCAAGGTAGGATTGTATTTGGCCAAGTGGACTAAAATCTGAATCCTTAATTAACTTAAACTTTTCCCACCTAACTTAAGACAATCCATGTAATCATAATACCACATCTAACTATCCATTAACCATGTTTTCCACATATTCATGCATTCTAATTTTCAGTACAGTACATATGCATTGCTTTTACCATTTACTTTGGGGCATTTTGTCCCCTTTTTGCTTAATTGCTCTTTTTTTTTCTTTTCTTTTTGTCACTTTTTTTTATATATATATTTTTTTCTTTTATTTTTCTCAACGCATATGATTAAATTATTGGATGCATGAATCATGTTCTAAACATTTTTTTTTTACATTTTCAGAAAATTCTAACATACTCAATTCTCAAACCAAATGTTTCCAAATTCACTTCCCCACACTTAATTCAAGAGCACTCTTACTGGTCTAAGCTAACCAAGGATTCAAATTAAGGACATTATTATTTTCCACTTAGAGTTAATGATGTGCTAAAGTAAAGAACAAAGGGGTATAATAGGCTCAACATTGGTTTGCAAAAAATAATGAAAGGGTAAGGCCATATGGGTATGTAAGCTTAGTGAAACAAAGGCCTCAATCATGTAAGTGTATGCATACATCAAACCATGGAAATATAGAATTAAGCAAGACAAAGATCACAATTTTAGAGAGAAAAACACACACCAAAAATAAAATATTGGTTGGTAAAATTCAACCAATGCAAATAGGCTTAAAAATCTCACAGGTTTTGTGTGTTCGAGCTCTAAACCATGTTCCAGTATAATATTTCTTCAAACGAGTGTAACATTAAATTTTATTCAAATTAGTGAAATGCTCTAAAAGGTTTTTTGAAAAAGAAAATATTACTTCAACCAAGTGGTAAAATATGCACAAAATCAAATAATCATGCAATCAAACATGCAAATGCAACAATGAACTAATGAAGAAAATTTAAACATTGGTGTTGAGATAGGAAGGTACTAACCCATGGAGATCGGTATCGACCTCCCCACACTTAAAGATTGCACCGTCCTCGGTGCATGCTGAGATGTGCAGGTGGACGGGTTGTTCCAACTGATGCTTTTCTTCAAGGATTGTGCAGATGGACTTGTTTGTCTTCCCTTTTAGAAGTTTCTCCCTTTTTCCGTCTTCGGTGGCCAGCCTGAAAGAAGAGAAAAAGAAGAACAGTAACCCAGAAATAAAGATAAGTAGACAAATAAAATATGGTTGGGTTAATGCCAAATAATGAAGGTCTCAATTACATGGTAGCTACAACATGCAAGTGAGAAAACAGTAGAAGTACATGGCAAATCAAGAGTGTAAAAATTTGCAACAATAGGGAAGAGAGTGTGGGTAAGGAGGGATAGTATAAATTCAAGTCAATGCAAAATGAATACAGATATAAAAGATTGGCATTGATTTAAATAATATTATCTAACCAGAATAAAACAAGTCTCTAAGCACCCAAAATAATTCAAGAGAAGATGCAAAGTTAAATAAGAAATTTCAACACCAACAGAAAAGTAATAAATTTAGAAAAGAAAGTAAAAATATGCACAAAATTAAAATGCAATGAATGAAAGTATGCAAATAAATTAAGTAAAATAAAATGAAAGATAAGAAGAATGGGAAGGGAAAGAAGGGAAGAAGAGGTAAGTAAGAAAGGAGGGAGGAAAAATTAGAATTGGGGAAGAAAAGATAAGATTTTTGGCAGATTAGGTTAAGCTGTGCGGCGCAAGCGACGCGGACGCGTGGAGCACGCAGTCGTGTGACTTGCACTTATGCGGATTGACGCGGTCGCGTGACACAATTTATGCTAATGGCGCGAGGGCAACCTCGCGCTCGCACAACTCTCTGTTCGAAACTTAGTATTGCTAAAATCCAGGGTGATGCGGTTGCGTGATCGACGCGATCGCGTGAGTGGCCATAATGGGGGTATGACGCGGACGCGTGAGCCATGCGTTCGCGTGGTAAGGTTTGTGCGTTCAGCACCAGTCCAGTACCACTCTTGCACAACTTTTGGTCGTGCACCCTTTTTTACGTCGAATTTCAGGTCACGCGGCCGCTTGAGTGACTCGGACGCGTGAGAGGCATGTTTCCTATTTGATGCGGACGCGTCAGCAACGCGGTCGCGTGGGATGATTTGTGCCAAAGGCATGCCTCCAGCCACGCTTTTGCATGACTCTCTGTTCAATTCTTTTCTTCAAAATGCACTAGTGACGCGGACGCGTCGGCGACGCTGCCGCGTCGCTTGCGTTTTTTTTTTTATATATGCAGTATGCAGAATGCAAGGCTAATGTAGATGCAATAAATAATTCCAGGTTCAATAAAAATAAACAAAATGAAATAAAATTGAAAAAGGAACGATCATACCATGGTGGGTTGTCTCCCACCTAGCACTTTTAGTTAAAGTCCTTAAGTTGGACATTTGATGAGCTTCCTGTTATGGTGGCTTATGCTTGAATTCATCCAAAAATCCCCACCAGTGTTTGGAATTCCAACAGCCTCTAGGGTCCCAAACTAGGCACGTAAAGCCTTTGAGCAGCTTCAAACAGATTCTTAGGCTCCCGGGGTGTTGAATGTCAGAACAGATTCTAGGATCCCAAACCTTGCTTTTGCACCCGTCTTCTTGTTGATCATCATGATTCCATCCGGGTGGCAAGCAATCTGAATTCTCACTAAAGCGGCCAACCAACTTCCTAGACCCTTTCAGTTGAGCTTTACACCAACCTTTGCATTTAAACTATGAGTATGCAACCATGTTGAACCTTGTTTGACAACTCCAACCACTAACCATTGGTGCACGAATTGTGAATCACACTTTTCACAACGCGTACCACTAACCAGCAAGTGCACTGGGTCGTCCAAGTAATACCTCACGTGAGTAAGGGTCGAATCCCACGGAGATTGTTGGGTTGAAGCAATCTATGGTTATCTTGTAAATCTTAGTCAGGAAGTCAATTATGTTTATCAATTGAATTGTGAATAACCAGTAGAGCATAAATTAATGGTTACTTGTTGTGCAGTAATGGAGAATATGTTGGAGTTTTGGAGATGCTTTGTCTTCTGAATCTCTGCTTTCCTCTGTCTTCTGATTCATGCACGCACGTCCCCCTATGGCAAGCAGTGTGTTGGTGGATCACCGTTGTCAATGGCTACCTTCCATCCTTCCAGTGAAAACTACGCTCACGCGCTCTGTCACAGCACGGCTAATCACCGGTTGGTTCTCGATTCGGTTGGAATAGGATTTACTATCCTTTTGCGTCTGTCACTAATGCCCAGCCTTCAGGAGTTTGAAGCTCGTCACAGTCATTCAATCCTTGAATCCTACTCGGAATACCACAGACAAGGTTTAGACTTTCCGGATTCTCATGAATGCCGCCATCAGTTCTAGCTTATACCACGGAGATTCTGATTAAGGAATCTAAGAGATACTCATTCAATCGTATATAGAACGGAGGTGGTTGTCAGGCACACGTTCATGATTTGAGGAAGGTGATGAATGTCACAGATCATCACCTTCATCACGGTTAAGTGCGAATGAACATCTTAGATAGGAACAAACGTGTTTGAATGGAAAACAGAAATACTTGCATTAATTCATCGAGACACAGCAGAGCTCCTCACCCCCAACAATGGGGTTTAGAGACTCATGCCATCAGAGAATACAAAGTTTAGATCTGAAATGTCATGAGATACAGAATAAGTCTCTAAAAGTTGTTTAAATACTAAACTAGTAGCCTAGGGTTACAAAATATGAGTGGACTATGATGGATGATGCAGAGATCCACTTCTGGGGCCCACTTGGTGTGCTGGGGCCCACTTGGTGTGTGCTGGGGCTGAGACTTTAAGCAATTCACGTGCGGAGGCCATTTGTGGAGTTGAACGCCAGTTTTTATGCCAGTTTGGGCGTTCAACTCCAGTTTTTTATCCTTTTCTGGCGCTGGACGCCAGAATTGGGCAGAGAACTGGCGTTGAACGCCAGTTTACATCGTCTATCCTTGTGCAAAGTATGGACTATTATATATTGCTGGAAAGCCCTGGATGTCTACTTTCCATCGCAATTGGAAGCATGCCATTTCGGGTTCTGTAGCTCTAGAAAATCCACTTTGAGTGCAGGGAGGTCAGAATCCAACAGCATCAGCAGTCCTTTTTCAGCCTGAATCAGATTTTTGCTCAGCTCCTTCAATTTCAGCCAGAAAAATACCTGAAATTACAGAAAAACACACAACTCATAGTAAAGTCCAGAAATATGAATTTTTCCTAAAAACTACTAGAAATAGACTAAAAACTAACTAAAACATACTCTAAACTATATGAAATTATCCCCAAAAAGCGTATAAAATATCCGCTCATCACAACACCAAACTTAAACTGTTGCTTGTCCTCAAGCAACTAGACAAATAAAATAGAAGACTAATAGGTTGAGAAGCAATAATATCTCAGAGTTTTTGATTGAAGCTCAGATCCTAATTAGATGAGCGGGACTAGTAGCTTTTTGCTTCTGAATAGTTTTGGCATCTCACTTTATCCATTGAAGCTCAGAGTGATTGGCATCTATAGGAACTCAGAATTCAGATAGTGTTATTGATTCTCTTAGTTCAGTGTGATGATTCTTGAACACAGCTTCTTTACGAGTCTTGGCCGTGGCCCTAAGCACTTTGTTTTCCAGTATTACTACCGGATACATAAATGCCACAGACACATAACTGGGTGAACCTTTTCAGATTGTGACTCAGCTTTGCTAAAGTCCCCAATTAGAGGTGTCCAGAGTTCTTAAGCACACTCTTCTTTTTGCTTTGGACCTTGACTTTAACCGCTCAGTCTCAAGTTTTCACTTGACACCTGCACGCCACAAGCACATGGTTAGGGACAGCTTGGTTTAGCCGCTTAGACCAGGATTTTAGTCCTTTAGGTCCTCCTATCCACTGATGCTCAAAGCCTTGGGATCCTTTTTATTTGCCCTTGCCTTTTGGTTTTAAGGGTTATTGGCTTTTTCTGCTTGCTTTTTTTTTTTCTTTTTTTTTTCTGCAAGCTTTGTTCTTTGCTGCTTTTTCTTGCTTCAAGAATCATTTTTATGATTTTTCAGATTATCAATAACATGTCTCATGTTCATCATTCTTTCAAGAGCCAACATATTTAACAGTCTTAAACAACAAATTCAAAAGACATATGCACTGTTCAAGCATTCATTCAGAAGACAGAAAGCATTGCCACCACATTTAACCAATTAGAATTTATTTTATTTAAACTCGAAATTTTATTGCTTCTTATTCAAAAGATCTACTATTTTATTCATGTTTAATGATGATGAGAAAAATAAACTATAGCTTAATTGGAGATAAAATCAAATAGATACTAATTACTATTATATGACTTCTAAGGTAGACTTTTTATAAGGACACTGTCACAGAGTTAAGGCAGAAATTGGAAATTACAACCTTTATTCTGGGGGTATGGGGGTTCCTCTGATCCTTGGGAGGCTTGGTATTACAGAAGACTTTTGGCGCTTCAGTTCCCTTAAGTCACGTCCCTGCTCCTCTTGTTCTTTAAACATATGGGTCAGCATTTGATTGTGTTCCTTCTGTTGTTTTATTATTTGCTCCATAGCTTCCTGTATCTTGGTGACAAACGTCTCAAGATATTCCCAATATTCCGTTTGAGGAATCTCTGGGAGGAATTCCTGTGCTCTCTTCTTGATAAGATCCTCCTGTGCTTGTTGCCTCTCCATTGATGCTTTGGTGATTGACTTTTCAATTAGGATATATTCAGTTATTCCCATCTTGACTCCAGCGTCCTTGCAGAGCAGAGAAATCACGCTTGGATAAGCCAACCTGGCCTCTCTTGAATTTTTATTAGCTATCTTGTAGAGTTCAGTGGAAATCAGCTGATGAACCTCCACTTCCTTCCCAGTCATGATGCAATGAATCATCACTGCTCTTTTAACTGTGACTTCAGAACGGTTGCTAGTGGGCAACAGAGAACGCCCAATGAAGTCCAGCCATCCTCTGGCAACTGGTTTGAGATCCTCTCTCTTGAGCTGATTTGGGACGCCCTTGGTGTTGGTGGTCCACCTGGCTCTAGGGATACATATGTCCTCTAGAATCTTATCCAGGCCAATGTCTGCTCTCATCATCCTCCTGTTGAAGGAGTCTGGATCATCCTTTAACTGAGGTAGCTTTAATATCTCTCTGATCTTGTCAGGGGTGGTATGAACAATCTTTCCCCTGACCATGGTCCGAAATTCGTAGCAGGCAGTTCCAGATAGTCTTTGCTTGTCAGTCTGCCACATGTTAGCATAGAACTCCTGGACCATGTTCCTTCCTACTTTCGTTTCAGGATTAGCTAGGACTTCCCAGTTCCTGATTCGAATTTGCTCCTGGATCTCCGGATATTCATCTTCTTTCAGATCGAATCTCACTTCCGGGATCACTGATCTCAGACCCATTACTTTAAGATAATGGTCTGAATGTTCTTTAGATAAGAACTTCCCTTGATTCCAAAGTGATTTTGGAACGCTCTCTTTCTTGCCTCTTGGAGTGGATTGTTTTCCTTTGGGAGCCATGATCTTAGTAGTGATCTCGGATAAACACACCAAACATAGAGGTTTGCTTGTCCTCAAGCAAAAGAAAAGAAAGGAGAGGGATAGAAGGAGATCGAGGTGCACTTGTTGATGGAGGAGGGGGGAGGCTGAACCCAAATTTAAAGGGTTGGGGTGGTGGATTTTCGAAAAATTGGAAGAGATAAGATAAAAAGATTTAGTTGAAAAAGATAAGATAGAAGATATAGTTTAATTTTGAAAAGATAGGATAGATTTTTGAAAAAGATAAATCTGGATTTTTGAAAAAGATAATATGAAAAAGATATTGAAAAGATTTTAGAGTGAAAAAGATAGATTTGTTTTTGGAAAAGATTTGAAAAGAGTTGGATTGAATTTGCAAAGAGGGTATATGCTTATGAATTAAGATACATTTGATATTTTCAAAGTAGGATTTTTAGAAATCAGGATTCTTGACATGTTTATGTAAATAAAATCATGTATTGAATCATAAAATTTTAAATTAGAATGGAAATACGTGTGGGATAACTGGATTTGGCTCCTCCCTGTCCTCCTGGCGTTTGAACGCCCTAACACTGCCTGTTTTGGGCGTTCAACGCCCAAATGCTGATCTCCTGGGCGTTCAGCGCCGAGTTGCTGCCATTACTGGCGTTCAACGCCCAGTGGGTGCCCCTTTCTGGCGTTGAACGCCCAAATGCTGCCATTACTGGCGTTCAGCGCCCAGTGGATGCCCATTTTGGGCGCTGAACGCCCAAAATGCCCCTTTACTGGCGTTTTCTTGCCATTGAGCTCTTTTACTCTGTTTTGTGTGCCGCTTCCTTCCGTAACCCTGTAAACTTATACAAATGATTCTGTACCTTAGTGTCAGTGAACTTTATATAAACAAATAAAAAATAAAAATAGGGCAAAAATGCTTAGAGGATTGATGCCCCATGGCTGGGTTGCCTCCCAGCAAGCGCTTCTTTATTGTCTTTAGCTGGACCTTGCTGAGCTTTTAATCTAGCTTCAGCCTTGAGCATTCTTGCTCAATGTTGCCTTCAAGATAGTGCTTGATTCTCTGTCCATTGACAATGAACTTCTTATCAGAATCAATATCTTGAAGCTCCACATAACCATATGGTGACACACTTGTAATCACGTATGGTCCCCTCCACCGGGATTTCAGTTTCCCGGGGAATAGCCTGAGTCTAGAGTTAAACAACAGGACCTTCTGTCCTGGTTTAAAGATTCTAGATGACAGCTTTCTGTCATGCCATTTTTTTGATTTTTCTTTATAAAGCTTGGCATTTTCGAAAGCTGTGAATCTGAATTCCTCTAGCTCATTTAGCTGGAGCAATCGTTTTTCTCCTGCTAATTTGGCATCAAAGTTTAGGAATCTGGTTGCCCAGTAGGCCTTATGTTCCAGTTCCACGGGCAAGTGGCATGCCTTACCATACACGAGTTGGTATGGAGAGGTCCCTATAGGGGTCTTGAATGCTGTTCTGTAAGCCCACAGAGCATCATCCAAGCTCCTTGCCCAATCCTTTCTACGGGTATTTACTGTCCGTTCCAGGATTCTCTTTAATTCTCTATTAGAGACTTTAGCCTCCCCATTGGTTTGTGGATGATATGGAGTGGCCACCTTGTGGCGAATTCCATACTGAACCATGGCAGAGTAAAGCTGTTTATTGCAGAAGTGAGTGCCCCTATTACTGATTAGTACTCTAGGGACACCAAACCTGCTAAAAATATGTTTCTGGAGGAACTTTATCACTGTTTTAGTATCATTGGTGGGTGTGGCAATAGCCTCAACCCATTTTGATACATAGTCAACTGCCACCAGAATATAAGTGTTTGAGTATGATGGTGGGAAAGGTCCCATGAAGTCAATTCCCCATACGTCAAACAACTCAATTTCCAAGATTCCTTGTTGAGGCATGGCATAACCATGAGGCAGATTGCCAGCTCTTTGGCAACTGTCACAATTACGTACAAATTCTCGGGAATCTTTATAGAGTGTGGGCCAATAGAAGCCACATTAGAGGACCTTGGTGGCTGTTCGCTCACCTCCGAAATGGCCTCCATATTGAGATCCGTGGCAATGCCATAGGATTCTCTGTGCTTCCTCTCTGGGGACACACCTACGGATAATTCCGTCTGCACATCTCTTAAAGAGATAGGGTTCATCCCACAAGTAGTACTTTGCATCAGTGACTAATTTCTTCTTTTGTATTCTATTGTACTCCTTGGGTATGAACCGTGCAGCTTTATAGTTTGCAATATCGGCAAACCATGGTGCTTCCTGAATGGCAAATAGATGCTCATCAGGGAACGTCTCAGAGATCTCAAGAAAGGGGAGGGACGTCCCTTCCACTGGCTCTATCCGGGACAGATGATCAGCCACTTGGTTCTCTGTCCCTTTTCTGTCTCTTATTTCTATATCAAACTCTTGCAGAAGCAATACCCATCTGATGAGCCTGGGTTTTAAGTCCTGCTTTGTGAGTAGATATTTAAGAGCAGCATGATCAGTATACACAATCACTTTTGATCCTACTAAGTATGATCTGAACTTGTCAATGGCGTAAACCACTGCAAGTAGTTCTTTTTCTGTAGTTGTGTAATTTTTCTGGGCATCATTTAGAATGCGACTGGCATAATAAATGACATGCAGAAGCTTGTCATGCCTCTGTCCCAATACTGCACCAATGGCATGATCACTGGCATCACACATTAACTCAAATGGCAATGTCCAATCTGGTGCAGAAATGACTGGTGTTGTGACCAGCTTAGCTTTCAGCGTTTCAAACGCCTGCAGGCATGCTGTGTCAAACACAAATGGCGTGTCAGCAGCTAGCAGATTGCTTAGAGGTTTTGCGATTTTTGAAAAATCCTTGATAAACCTCCTATAGAATCCTGCATGCCCCAGAAAGCTTCTGATTGCCTTAACATTGGCAGGTGGTGGTAATTTTTCAATTACCTCTATTTTTGCTTGATCTACCTCTATTCCCTTGTTTGAGATTTTATGCCCAAGAACAATTCCTTCAGTCACCATGAAGTGACACTTTTCCCAGTTTAAAACTAGGTTGGTTTCTTGGCATCTTTTCAGAACAAGTTTCAGGTGATCAAGACAGGAGCTGAATGAGTCTCCATATACTGAGAAGTCATCCATGAAGACTTCTAGAAATTTTTCCACCATGTCAGAGAAAATAGAGAGCATGCATCTCTGGAAGGTTGCAGGCGCATTACATAGCCCAAATGGCATCCTTCTATAAGCAAACACTCCAGATGGACATGTGAATGCTGTTTTCTCTTGATCCTGGGGATCCACTGCAATCTGGTTATAGCTTGAATAGCCATCCAAAAAGCAGTAATAATCATGACCTGCTAGTCTCTCTAGCATCTGGTCTATGAATGGTAAAGGAAAATGATCCTTTCTGGTGGCTGTATTGAGCCTTCTGTAGTCAATACACATGCGCCACCCTGTAACTGTTCTTGTAGGAACCAGTTCATTTTTTTCATTATGAATCACTGTCATGCCTCCCTTTTTTGGGACGACTTGAACAGGGCTCACCCAGGGGCTATCAGAAATGGGATAAATAATCCCAGCCTCTAGTAATTTGGTGACCTCTTTCTGCACCACTTCCTTCATGGCTGGATTTAGCCGCCTCTGTGGTTGAACCACTGGTTTGGCATTATCCTCCAATAGGATTTTGTGCATGCATCTAGCTGGGCTTATGCCCTTAAGGTCACCTATGGACCACCCAAGAGCTGTCTTGTGTGTCCTTAGCACTTGAATAAGTGCTTCCTCTTCCTGTGAATTTAAAGCAGAGCTTATGATCACTGGAAAGGTGTCACCTTCTCCCAGAAATGCGTATTTCAAGGATGGTGGTAGTGGCTTGAGCTCGGGTTTAGGAGGTTTTTCCTCTTTCAGAAGAAAGTTCAGAGGCTCTTTCATGTCCTCTGAATCCTCCAAATCAGGCTGAACATCTTTAAAGATGTCTTCCAACTCTGATTCGAGACTTTCAGCCATGTTGATCTCTTCTACCAAAGAGTCAATGAGATCAACTTTCATGCAGTCTGTTGATGTGTCTGGATGCTGCATGGCTTTGACAGCGTTCAACTTAAACTCATCATCATTGACTCTCAGGGTTATTTCCCCCTGTTGGACATCAATGAGGGATCGTCCAGTTGCTAGGAAGGGTCTTCCTAGAATGAGAGTAGCACTCTTGTGCTCCTCCATTTCCAGCACAACAAAGTCAGTGGGAAAGGCGAATGGCCCAACTCTGACAATCATGTCCTCAATCATGCCTGATGGGTATTTAGTGGAACCATCAGCAAGTTGGAGACATATCCGGGTTGGTTTAACTTCTTCAGTTAAGCCAAGCTTCCTGATAGTGGATGCAGGTATCAGGTTGATGCTTGCCCCAAGATCGCATAAAGCTGTCTTGGTGCAATCACCTTCTAATGTGCATGGTATCAGAAAACTCCCAGGGTCTTTAAGCTTTTCAGGAAAGCTTTTCAGAATGACTGCACTGCATTCTTCAGTGAGGAGAACTCTTTCTGTTTCTCTCCACTCCTTTTTATGACTCAAGATCTCTTTCATGAACTTGGCATAAGAAGGTATTTGCTCAAGTGCCTCTACAAATGGAATCTTTATTTCAAGAGTCCTTAGATAATCTGCAAAGCGAGCAAATTGCTTATCCTGCTCCTCTTTCCGGAGTTTTTGAGGATAAGGTATCTTGGCTTTATATTCCTCAACCTTAGTGGTTAAAGAAGCCTTTTTAGAGGGGTTGTTATCAGCACTTGTGTGTGTCTGATCCCTCACTGGCAATTGAGTACCAGAGTCAGAAGCTGGAGTGACGTTAGATGCCAACTCACTGTCTGTTCCTGGCACCTGAACGCCAGAAATGTGCCCATTTTGGGCGTTCAACGCTGGATTCTACACCATTTGGGCATTCAACGCCAGATTCTTGCCCATTTCTGGCGTTGAACGCCAATCCTGCCTTGTTTCTGGCATTGAACGCCAGTTTTGGGCATGGTCTGGGCGTCCAGCGCTAGCCTTCCACCCATTTTCTGGCGTTTTAGTGCCAGAATTATTTTTCCCTGGGCTCTTACTGTCCTCAGGTGAATCTTTGGTGGGTCGCTCATTTCTTGAATTTTTGATGCCTTGAGGTGGGGTATTTAATGTTTTTCCACTTCTTAATTGAACTGCTTGGCATTCTTCTGCTATTTGCCTTGATAGCTGCTGCTTTGTTTGCTTAAACTGTTCGTCCATATGTATATTAGCTATCCTTGTCTCCTGTAGCCTATCTTTGAATTCAGCTAGCTGCTTTGTTAGAAAATCCAACTGCTGATTGAATTCAGCAGCTTGTTTTACAGTACTGAATTCAGCAGTTACTGTTTTAACCTCTTCATTCATGGAAGGGTTGCTGCTTAGATACAGATGCTGATTCCTGGCAACTGTATCAATGAGCTCTTGAGCCTCTTCAATTGTCTTTCTCATATGGATAGATCCACCAGCTGAGTAATCTAGAGACATCTGGGCTCCCTCTGCAAGCCCATAGTAGAAGATGTCTAACTGAACCCACTCTGAAAAAATTTCAGAGGGGCATTTTCGTAGCATCTCTCTGTATCTCTCCCAGGCATCATAAAGAGATTCATTATCTCCTTGTTTAAAGCCTTGGATGTCCAGCCTTAGCTGTGTCATTGATGAGCGGATATTTTATACGCTTTTTGGGGATAATTTCATATAGTTTAGAGTATGTTTTAGTTAGTTTTTAGTCTATTTCTAGTAGTTTTTAGGAAAAATTTATATTTCTGAACTTTACTATGAGTTGTGTGTTTTTCTGTAATTTCAGGTATTTTTCTGGCTGAAATTGAAGGAGCTGAGCAAAAATCTGATTCAGGCTGAAAAAGGATTGCTGATGCTGTTGGATTCTGACCTCCCTGCACTCAAAGTGGATTTTCTGGAGCTACAGAACTCGAAATGGCATGCCTCCAATTGCGATGGAAAGTAGACATCCAGGGCTTTCCAGCAATATATAATAGTCCATACTTTGCACAAGGATAGACGACGTAAACTGGCGTTCAACGCCAGTTCTCTGCCCAATTCTAGCGTTCAGCGCCAGAAAATGATCAAAAACTGGAGTTGAACGCCCAAACTGGCACAAAAACTGGCGTTCAACTCCACAAATGGCCTCTGCACGTGGATTGCTTAAAGTCTCAGCCCCAGCACACACCAAGTGGGCCCCAGCACACCAAGTGGGCCCCAGAAGTGGATCTCTGCATCATCCATCATAGTCCACTCATATTTTGTAACCCTAGGCTACTAGTTTAGTATTTAAACAACTTTTAGAGACTTATTTTGTATCTCATGACATTTCAGATCTAAACTTTGTATTCTCTGATGGCATGAGTCTCTAAACCCCATTGTTGGGGGTGAGGAGCTCTGCTGTGTCTCAATGAATTAATGCAAGTATTCCTGTTTTCCATTCAAACACGCTTGTTCCTATCTAAGATGTTCATTCGCGCTTAACTGTGATGAAGGTGATGATCTGTGACATTCATCACCTTCCTCAAACCATGAACGTGTGCCTGACAACCACCTCCGTTCTATATCCGATTGAATGAGTATCTCTTAGATTCTTTAATCAGAATCTCCGTGGTATAAGCTAGAACTGATGGCAGCATTCATGAGAATCCGAAAAGTCTAAACCTTGTCTGTGGTATTCCGAGTAGGATTCAAGGATTGAATGACTGTGACGAGCTTCAAACTCCTGAAGGCTGGGCGTTAGTGACAGATGCAAAAGGATAGTAAATCCTATTCCAACCGGATCGAGAACCAACCGGTGATTAGCCGTGCTGTGACAGAGCGCGTGAGCGTAGTTTTCACTGGAAGGGTGGAAGGTAGCCATTGACAACGGTGATCCACCAACACACAGCTTGCCATAGGAGGACGTGCGTGCGTGAATCAGAAGACAGAGGAAAGCAGAGATTCAGAAGACAAAGCATCTCCAAAACTCCAACATATTCTCCATTACTACACAACAAGTAATCTTTAATTTATGCTCTCTGGGTTATTCACAATTCAATTGATAAACATAATTGACTTCCTGACTAAGATTTACAAGATAACCATAGATTGCTTCAAACCAACAATCTCCGTGGGATTCGACCCTTACTCACGTAAGGTATTACTTGGACGACCCAGTGCACTTGCTGGTTAGTGGTACGAGTTGTGAAAAGTGTGATTCGCAATTTGTGCTACCAAGTTTTTGGCGCCGTTGCCGGGGATTGTTCGTGTTTGAACAACTGACGGATTATTTTGTTGCTTAGATTAGGAAAAATCTTCTTTTTTTTTTTTTTGGTTTAGAGTCTTTTATTATTTATCCCTTGTTAAAACACTTTAAATTTATAGCTCAGTTAATTAGAACGTGTTGTTTATGTTCATAGTAATTGGCTATCATATTTTTAAAAAAAAAAAAAAACCTTTTTCAAAAATAATTTTTCTATTAATAAGGTCCCATAACTCATTTGGCTAGAACATTAATTTGATTGGGTTAGAATCTTTTATACTCTTTTTAAAACCTTCTTTTTCAAAAATAATTTTTCTATTAAATCTTGTGCCAAACTTTAATAAGGTCCCATAACTCATTTGGCTAGAACATTAATTTGATTGGGTTAGAATCTTTTATACTCTTTTTAAAACCTTCTTTTTCAAAAATAATTTTTCTATTAAATCCTGTGCCAAACTTTAAGTTTGGTGTTTTCTTGTTGATTTCCCTTTGATTTTCGAAAATTTTGGTTTGGTTTTCTAAAAATTTTAAGTTTGGTGTTCTTCCTTCATGTTCTTGTGTTCTTGTGAGTCTTCAAAGTGTTCTTGAGTTTTCCTTGTGTCTTGATCTTAAAATTTTTTAAGTTTGGTGTTCCTTGGTGTTTTCCCTCCAAATTTTTCGAAAACAAGGAGCATTAGATCTAAAAATTTTAAATCTTGTACTATCTTATTGTTCTTCTCTCTCCTCACTAAATTCAAAAATATCTTTTCAAAATATCTCTTCTAACTTCCTAACTTCTTATCTTTTCAAATTTGTTTCAACTAACTAACTAACTTTTTGTGTGTTTCTTAACTTTTTCAAAACTACCTAACTAACTCTCTCTCTCTAATTTTCGAAAATATCTTCCCTCTTTTTCAAAAAAATTTCGTTTTTTTAACTAATTATTTTTAAATTTAAAAAAAAAATTATAATTTTCAAAATTCAAATTTTTTTTAGTTATTTTATTTTATTTAAGTGTTTACTTCTTATAAAATAAAATAAATAAAAAAGATAAATCAGTCCAAGTTATATCCATAGAAATCCATCATGGACATAAGTGGAAATGAACAGTCCAGGAGGACTCTGGGGTCATATTCTAACCCCTCTACTGCTTCATATGGGAGTAGCATATGCATACCCTCCATTGGAGTTAGTAGCTTTGAGTTGAATCCTCAGCTCATTATCATGGTGCAGCAAAGTTGCCAGTATTCCGGTCTTCCACAGGAAGAACCTACAGAGTTTCTGGCACAATTTTTACAAATTGCTGACACAGTACATGATAAGGAAATAGATCAGGATGTCTACAGACTATTACTTTTTCCATTTGCTGTAAAAGATCAAGCCAAGAGGTGGTTAAATAACCAACCTAAGGCCAGCATAAGAACATGGAAACAGCTGACAGAAAAATTCCTGAATCAATATTTCCCTCCAAAAAGGATGACACAGCTAAGGCTGGACATCCAAGGCTTTAAACAAGGAGATAATGAATCTCTTTATGATGCCTGGGAGAGATACAGAGAGATGCTATGAAAATGCCCCTCTGAAATGTTTTCAGAGTGGGTTCAGTTAGACATCTTCTACTATGGGCTTGCAGAAGGAGCTCAGATGTCTTTAGATTACTCAGCTGGTGGATCTATCCATATGAGAAAGACAATCGAAGAGGCTCAAGAGCTCATTGATACAGTTGCCAGGAATCAGCATCTGTATCTAAGCAGCAACCCTTCCATGAATGAAGAGGTTAAAACAGTAACTGCTGAATTCAGTACTGTAAAACAAGCTGCTGAATTCAATCAGCAATTAGATTTTCTAACAAAGCAGCTAGCTGAATTCAAAGACAGGTTACAGGAGACAAGGATAGCTAATATACATATGGAAGAACAATTTAAGCAAACAAAGCAGCAGCTATCAAAGCAAATAGCAGAAGAATGCCAAGCAGTTCAATTAAGAAGTGGGAAAACATTAAATACCCCACCTCAAGGCATCAAAACTTCAAGAAATAAGCAACCCACCAAAGATTCCCCTGAGGACAGTAAGAGCCCAGGGAAAAATAATTCTGGCACTAAAACGCCAGAAAATGGGTGGAAGGCTGGCGCTGAACGCCCAGACCATGCCCAAAACTGGCGTTCAGCGCCAGAAATAAGGCAGGGGTGGCGTTCAACGCCAGAAATGGGCAAGAATCTGGCGCTGAATGCCCAACAGGGGCACATTTCTGGCGTTCAGGCGCCAGGAACAGACAGTGAGCTGGCGTCTAACGTCACTCCAGCTTCTGACTCTGGTACGCAATTGCCAGTGAGGGATCAGACACACATAAGTGCTGACAACAACCCCTCTAAAAAGGCTTCTTTAACCACTAAGGTTGAGGAATATAAAGCCAAGATACCTTATCCTCAATAACTCCGGAAAGAGGAGCAGGATAAGCAATTTGCTCGCTTTGCAGATTATCTAAGGACTCTTGAAATAAAGATTCCATTTGCAGAGGCACTTGAGCAAATACCTTCTTATGCCAAGTTCATGAAAGAGATCTTGAGTCATAAAAAGGAGTGGAGAGAAACAGAAAGAGTTCTCCTCACTGAAGAATGCAGTGCAGTCATTCTGAAAAGCTTTCCTGAAAAGCTTAAAGACCCTGGGAGTTTTCTGATACCATGCATATTAGAAGGTGATTGCACCAAGACAGCTTTATGCGATCTTGGGGCAAGCATCAACCTCATACCTGCATCCACTCTCAGGAAGCTTGGCTTAACTGAGGAAGTTAAACCAACCCGGATATGTCTCCAACTTGCTGATGGTTCTACTAAATACCCATCAAGCGTGATTGAGGACATGATTGTCAGAGTTGGGCCATTCGCCTTTCCCACTGACTTTGTTGTGCTGGAAATGGAGGAGCACAAGAGTGCTACTGTCATTCTAGGAAGACCCTTCCTAGCAACTCGACGATCCCTCATTGACGTCCAGCAGGGGGAAATAACCCTGAGAGTCAACGATGACGAGTTCAAGTTGAACGCTGTCAAAGCCATGCAGCATCCAGACACATCAACAGACTGCATGAAAGTTGACCTTATTGACTCTTTGGTAGAAGAGATCAACATGGCTGAGAGTCTCGAATCAGAGTTGGAAGACATCTTTAAAGATGTTCAGCCTGATTTGGAGGATTCAGGGGACATGAAAGAGCCTCTGAACTTTCTTCTGAAAGAGGAAAAACCTCCTAAACCAGAGCTCAAGCCACTGCCACCATCCTTGAAATATGCATTTCTAGGAGAAGGTGACACCTTTCCAGTGATCATAAGCTCTACTTTAAATTCACAGGAAGAGGAAGCACTTATTCAAGTGCTAAGGACACACAAGACAGCTCTTGGGTGGTCCATAGGTGACCTTAAGGGCATAAGCCCAGCAAGATGCATGCACAAAATCCTATTGGAGGATAATGCCAAACCAGTGGTTCAACCACAGAGGCGGCTAAATCCAGCCATGAAGGAAGTGGTGCAGAAAGAGGTCACCAAATTACTAGAGGCTGGGATTATTTATCCCATTTCTGATAGCCCCTGGGTGAGCCCTGTTCAAGTCGTCCCAAAAAAGAGAGGCATGACAGTGATTCATAATGAAAAAAATGAACTGGTTCCTACAAGAACAGTTACAGGGTGGCGCATGTGTATTGACTACAGAAGGCTCAATACAGCCACCAGAAAGGATCATTTTCCTTTACCATTCATAGACCAGATGCTAGAGAGACTAGCAGGTCATGATTATTACTGCTTTTTGGATGGCTACTCAGGCTATAACCAGATTGCAGTAGATCCCCAGGATCAAGAGAAAACAGCATTCACATGTCCATCCGGAGTGTTTGCTTATAGAAGGATGCCCTTTGGGCTATGCAATGCACCTGCAACCTTCCAGAGATGCATGCTCTCTATTTTCTCTGACATGGTGGAAAAATTTCTGGAAGTCTTCATGGATGACTTCTCAGTATATGGAGACTCATTCAGCTCCTGTCTTGATCACCTGAAACTTGTTCTGAAAAGATGCCAAGAAACCAACCTAGTTTTAAACTGGGAAAAGTGTCACTTCATGGTGACTGAAGGAATTGTTCTTGGGCATAAAATCTCAAACAAGGGAATAGAGGTAGATCAAGCAAAAATAAAGGTAATTGAAAAATTACCACCACCTGCCAATGTTAAGGCAATCAGAAGCTTTCTGGGGCATGCAGGATTCTATAGGAGGTTTATAAAGGATTTTTCAAAAATCGCAAAACCCCTAAGCAATCTGCTAGCTGCTGACACGCCATTTGTGTTTGACACAGCATGCCTACAGGCGTTTGAAATGCTGAAAGCTAAGCTGGTCACAGCACCAGTCATTTCTGCACCAGACTGGACATTGCCATTTGAGTTAATGTGTGATGCCAGTGATCATGCCATTGGTGCAGTACTGGGACAGAGGCATGACAAGCTTCTGCATGTCATTTATTATGCCAGTCGCGTTTTAAATGATGCCCAGAAAAATTACACAACCACAGAAAAGGAATTACTTGCAGTGGTTTACGCCATTGACAAGTTCAGATCCTACTTAGTAGGATCAAAGGTGATTGTGTACACTGACCATGCTGCTCTTAAGTATCTACTCACAAAGCAGGATTCAAAACCCAGGCTCATCAGATGGGTATTGCTTCTGCAAGAGTTTGATATAGAAATAAGAGACAGAAAAGGGACAGAGAACCAAGTGGCTGATCATCTATCCCGGATAGAGCCAGTGAAAGGGACGTCCCTCCCCTTTCTTGAGATCTCTGAGACGTTCCCTGATGAGTATCTATTTGCCATTCAGGAAGCACCATGGTTTGCCGATATTGCAAACTATAAAGCTGCAAGGTTCATACCCAAGGAGTACAATAGAATACAAAAGAAGAAATTAGTTACTGATGCAAAGTACTACTTGTGGGATGAACCTTATCTCTTTAAGAGATGTGCAGACGGAATTATCCGTAGGTGTGTCCCCAGAGAGGAAGCACAGAGAATCCTATGGCATTGCCACGGATCTCAATATGGAGGCCATTTCGGAGGTGAGCGAACAGCCACCAAGGTCCTCCAATGTGGCTTCTATTGGCCCACACTCTATAAAGATTCCCGAGAGTTTGTACGTAATTGTGACAGTTGCCAAAGAGCTGGTAATCTGCCTCATGGTTACGCTATGCCTCAACAAGGAATCTTGGAAATAGAGTTGTTTGATGTATGGGGAATTGACTTCATGGGACCTTTCCCACCATCATACTCAAACACTTATATTCTGGTGGCAGTTGACTATGTATCAAAATGGGTTGAGGCTATCGCCACACCCTCCAATGATACTAAAACAGTGCTGAAATTCCTCCAGAAACATATCTTTAGCAGGTTTGGTGTCCCTAGAGTGTTAATCAGTGATGGGGGCACTCACTTCTGCAATAAACAGCTTTACTCTGCCATGGTTCGGTATGGAATTCGCCACAAGGTGGCCACTCCATATCATCCACAAACCAATGGGCAGGCTGAAGTCTCTAACAGAGAATTAAAGAGAATCCTGGAACGGACAGTAAATACCCGTAGAAAGGATTGGGCAAGGAGCTTGGATGATGCTCTGTGGGCTTACAGAACAGCATTCAAGACCCCTATAGGGACCTCTCCATACCAACTTGTGTATGGTAAGGCATGTCACCTGCCCGTGGAACTGGAACATAAAGCTTATTGGGCAACCAGATTCCTAAACTTAGATGCCAAATTAGCAGGAGAAAAACGATTGCTCCAGCTAAATGAGCTAGAGGAATTCAGATTCACAGCTTTCGAAAATGCCAAGCTTTATAAAGAAAAATAAAAAAAATGGCATGACAGAAAGCTATCATCTAGAATCTTTGAACCAGGACAGAAGGTTCTGTTGTTTAACTCTAGACTCAGGCTATTCCCCGGGAAACTGAAATCCCGGTGGAGGGGACCATACGTGATTACAAGTGTGTCACCATATGGTTATGTGGAGCTTCAAGATATTAATTCTGATAAGAAGTTCATTGTCAATGGACAGCGAATCAAGCATTATCTTGAAGGCAACACTGAGCAAGAATGCTCAAGGCTGAAGCTAGATTAAAAGCTCAGCAAGGTCCAGCTAAAGACAATAAAGAAGCGCTTGCTGGGAGGCAACCCAGCCATGGGGCAACAATCCTCTAAGCATTTTGACCTATTTTTATTTTTATTTGTTTATATAAAGTTCACTGACACTAAGGTAAAGAATCATTTGCATAAGTTTACAGGGTTACAGAAGGAATCTACACACAAAACAAAGATAAGGAGCTTACTGGCAAGAAAATGCCAGTGAAGGCCATTTTTGGCGTTCAGCGCCCAAAATGGGCATCCAGTGGGCACTGAACGCCAGTAAGGATAGTTATCTGGCGTTCAACGCCAGAAAAGGGCAACAACTGGGCGTTGAACGCCCAGGAGAGTAGTATTTGGGCGTTGAACGCCCAAAACAGGCAATGTTTGGGCGTTCAAACGCCAGGATGGTGGGAAGGAGCTCTCCTTCTACCCATCTCCTTCTTTTTCTTTTGCTTGAGGACAAGCAAAGCTCTAAGTTTGGTGTGCTTATCCGTGATCACTAAGATCATGGCCCCTAAAGGAAAACAACCCACTCCAAGAGGAGCAAGGGCGTGATTTAAAGGAACTAAAGCGCAGAAATTCTCTCTTGAAGGACCAAGCACCTCACAGACTAGAGGAACATCCACTTCCCAAACCTCAAGGTTGTTGAGTTCTAATCTTAGCCTTAACTCTGTGATAACTGTTCTTATTTTAATTTTACCTTAGGAGTCATATAGTAGTAATTAGTATCTATTTTGATTTTATCTCCAATTAAGCTATAGTTTATTTTTCTCATCATCAGCAAACATGAATAAAGTAGTAGATCTTTTGAATAAGAAGCAATAAAATTTCGAGTTTTAATAAGAGAAATTCTAATTAGTTAAATGTGGTGGCAATGCTTTCTGTCTTCTGAATGAATGCTTGAACAGTGCATATGTCTTTTGAATTTGTTGCTTAAGACTGTTAAATATGTTGGCTCTTGAAAGAATGATGAACATGAGACATGTTATTGATAATCTGAAAAATCATAAAAAAATGATTCTTGAAGCAAGAAAAAGCAGCAAAGAACAAAGCTTGCAGAAAAAAAAAAGTAGCGAAAAAAAAAAAATAATATAGAAAGAAAAAGAAAAAGCAAGCAGAAAGAGCCAATAGCCCTTAAAACCAAAAGGCAAGGGTAATGAAAAGGATCCCAAGGCTTTGAGCATCAGTGGATAGGAGGGCCACGAAGGAATAAAATCCTGGCCTAAGCGGCTAAACCAAGCTGTCCCTAACCATGTGCTTGTGGCATGAAGGTGTCAAGTGAAAACTTGAGACTGAGCGGTTAAAGTCAAGGTCCAAGCAAAAAGAAGAGTGTGCTTAAGAACTCTGGACACCTCTAACTGGGGACTTTAGCAAAGCTGAGTCACAATCTGAAAAGGTTCACCCAGTTATGTGTCTGTGGCATTTATGTATCCGGTAGTAATACTGGAAAACAAAGTGCTTAGGGCCACGGCCAAGACTCATAAAGAAGCTGTGTTCAAGAATCATCACACTGAACTAAGAGAATCAATAACACTATCTGAATTCTGAGTTCCTATAGATGCCAATCACTCTGAGCTTCAATGGATAAAGTGAGATGCCAAAACTGTTCAGAAGCAAAAAGCTACTAGTCCCGCTCATCTAATTAGGATCTGAGCTTCAATCAAAAACTCTGAGATATTATTTCTTCTCAACCTATTAGTCTTCTATTTTATTTGTCTAGTTGCTTGAGGACAAGCAACAGTTTAAGTTTGGTGTTGTGATGAGCGGATATTTTATACGCTTTTTGGGGATAATTTCATATAGTTTAGAGTATGTTTTAGTTAGTTTTTAGTCTATTTCTAGTAGTTTTTAGGAAAAATTTATATTTCTGGACTTTACTATGAGTTGTGTATTTTTCTGTAATTTCAGGTATTTTTCTGGCTGAAATTGAAGGAGCTGAGCAAAAATCTGATTCAGGCTGAAAAAGGACTGCTGATGCTGTTGGATTCTGACCTCCCTGCACTCAAAGTAGATTTTCTGGAGCTACAGAACTCGAAATGGCATGCTTCCAATTGCGTTGGAAAGTAGACATCCAGGGCTTTCCAGCAATATATAATAGTCCATACTTTGCACAAGGATAGACGACGTAAACTGGCGTTAAACGCCAGTTCTCTGCCCAATTCTGGCGTTCAGCGCCAGAAAAGGATCAAAAACTGGAGTTGAACGCCCAAACTGGCACAAAAACTGGCGTTCAACTCCACAAATGGCCTCTGCACGTGGATTGCTTAAAGTCTCAGCCCCAGCACACACCAAGTGGGCCCCAGCACACCAAGTGGGCCCCAGAAGTGGATCTCTGCATCATCCATCATAGTCCACTCATATTTTGTAACCCTAGGCTACTAGTTTAGTATTTAAACAACTTTTAGAGACTTATTTTGTATCTCATGACATTTCAGATCTAAACTTTGTATTCTCTGACGGCATGAGTCTCTAAACCCCATTGTTGGGGGTGAGGAGCTCTGCTGTGTCTCAATGAATTAATGCAAGTATTCCTGTTTTCCATTCAAACACGCTTGTTCCTATCTAAGATGTTCATTCGCGCTTAACTGTGATGAAGGTGATGATCTGTGACATTCATCACCTTCCTCAAACCATGAACGTGTGCCTGACAACCACCTCCATTCTATATCCGATTGAATGAGTATCTCTTAGATTCTTTAATCAGAATCTCCGTGGTATAAGCTAGAACTGATGGCAGCATTCATGAGAATCCGGAAAGTCTAAACCTTGTCTGTGGTATTCCGAGTAGGATTCAAGGATTGAATGACTGTGACGAGCTTCAAACTCCTGAAGGCTGGGCGTTAGTGACAGATGCAAAAGGATAGTAAATCCTATTCCAACCGGATCGAGAACCAACCGGTGATTAGCCGTGCTGTGACAGAGCGCGTGAGCGTAGTTTTCACTGGAAGGATGGAAGGTAGCCATTGACAACGGTGATCCACCAACACACAGCTTGCCATAGGAGGACGTGCGTGCGTGAATCAGAAGACAGAGGAAAGCAGAGATTCAGAAGACAAAGCATCTCCAAAACTCCAACATATTCTCCATTACTACACAACAAGTAATCTTTAATTTATGCTCTCTGGGTTATTCACAATTCAATTGATAAACATAATTGACTTCCTGACTAAGATTTACAAGATAACCATAGATTGCTTCAAACCAACAATCTCCGTGGGATTCGACCCTTACTCACGTAAGGTATTACTTGGACGACCCAGTGCACTTGCTGGTTAGTGGTACGAGTTGTGAAAAGTGTGATTCGCAATTTGTGCTACCAGTCATCCTTTTTGGAGAGAAATATTGATTCAGGAATTTTTCTGTCAGCTGTTTCCATGTTCTTATGCTGGCCTTAGGTTGGTTATTTAACCACCTCTTAGCTTGATCTTTTACAGCAAATGGAAACAGTAATAGTCTGTAGACATCCTGATCTATTTCCTTATCTTGTACTGTGTCAGCAATTTGTAAAAATTGTGCCAGAAAATCTGTAGGTTCTTCCTGTGGAAGACCGGAATACTGGCAACTTTGCTGCACCATGATAATGAGCTGAGGATTCAACTCAAAGCTACTAACTCCAATGGAGGGTATGCATATGCTACTCCCATATGAAGCAGTAGAGGGGTTAGAATATGACCCCAGAGTCCTCCTGGACTTTTGATTTCCACTTATGTCCATGATGGATATATGGATATAACTTGGACTGATTTATCTTTTTATTTATTTTATTTTATAAGAAGTAAATACTTAAATAAAATAAAATAACTAAAAAGAATTTGAATTTTGAAATAAATTTTTTTTTTCGTAAAAAAAATTAAAAATAATTAGTAAAAAAAAAACAGAAATTTTTGAAAAAGAGGGAAGATATTTTCGAAAACTAGAGAGAGAGAGAGTTAGTTAGGTAGTTTTGAAAAAGTTAAGAAACAAACAAAAAGTTAGTTAGTTAGTTGAAACAAATTTTGAAAAGATAAGAAGTTGGGAAGTTAGAAAAGATATTTTGAAAAGATATTTTTGAATTTAGTGAGGAGAGAGAAAAACAATAAGATAGCACAAGATTTAAAATTTTTAGATCTGATGCTCCTTGTTTTTGAAAATTTTGGAGGGAAAACACCAAGGGACACCAAACTTAAAAATTTTAAGATCAAGATACAAGGGAAACTCAAGAACACTTTGAAGACTCACAAGAACACAAGAACATGAAGAAAGAACACCAAACTTAAAATTTTTTGAAAACCAAACCAAAAATTTTCGAAAACCAAAGGGAATTCAACAAGAAAACACCAAACTTAAAGTTTGGCACACAATTTAATAGAGAAAATATTATTTATGAAAAAGAAGGTTTTGAAAAGAGTATAAAAGACTCTAACCCAATTACCAAGAACACAGATTAACGCTCTAGCCAAATGAGTTATGGACCTTTCGAAAATTTTAAGAAAGATTATTTTTGAGAACACCAAACTTAAAGTTTGGCACAGGATTTAATAGAAAAATTATTTTTGAAAAAGGTTTTAAAAATATGATAGCCAATTATCATGAACATAAACACCACATTCTAAATAACTGAGCTATAAGTTTAAAGTATTTTAACAAGGGATAAATAATAAAAGACTCTAAACCAAAAAAAAGAAAGATTTTTCCTAATCTAAGCAACAAAATAATCCGTCAGTTGTTCAAACACGAACAATCCCCAGCAACGGCGCCAAAAACTTGGTGCACGAATTGTGAATCACACTTTTCACAACACGTACCACTAACCAGCAAGTGCCCTGGGTCGTCCAAGTAATACCTCACGTGAGTAAGGGTCGAATCCCACGGAGATTGTTGGGTTGAAGCAATCTATGGTTATCTTGTAAATCTTAGTCAGGAAGTCAATTATGTTTATCAATTGAATTGTGAATAACCAGTAGAGCATAAATTAAAGGTTACTTGTTGTGCAGTAATGGAGAATATGTTGGAGTTTTGGAGATGCTTTGTCTTCTGAGTCTCTGCTTTCCTCTGTCTTCTGATTCATGCACGCACGTCCCCCTATGGCAAGCAGTGTGTTGGTGGATCACCGTTGTCAATGGCTACCTTCCATCCTTCCAGTGAAAACTACGCTCATGCGCTCTGTCACAGCACGGCTAATCACCGGTTGGTTCTCGATTCGGTTGGAATAGGATTTACTATCCTTTTGCGTCTGTCACTAACGCCCAGCCTTCAGGAGTTTGAAGCTCGTCACAGTCATTCAATCCTTGAATCCTACTCGGAATACCACAGACAAGGTTTAGACTTTCCGGATTCTCATGAATGCCGCCATCAGTTCTAGCTTATACCACGGAGATTCTGATTAAGGAATCTAAGAGATACTCATTCAATCGTATATAGAACGGAGGTGGTTGTCAGGCACACGTTCATGATTTGAGGAAGGTGATGAATGTCACAGATCATCACCTTCATCACGGTTAAGTGTGAATGAACATCTTAGATAGGAACAAGCGTGTTTGAATGGAAAACAGAAATACTTGCATTAATTCATCGAGACACAGCAGAGCTCCCCACCCCCAACAATGGGGTTTAGAGACTCATGCCGTCAGAGAATACAAAGTTTAGATCTGAAATGTCATGAGATACAGAATAAGTCTCTAAAAGTTGTTTAAATACTAAACTAGTAGCCTAGGGTTACAAAATATGAGTGGACTATGATGGATGATGCAGAGATCCACTTCTGGGGCCCACTTGGTGTGCTGGGGCCCACTTGATCTGCTGGGGCCCACATGGTGTGTGCTGGGGCTGAGACTTTAAGCAATTCACGTGCGGAGGCCATTTGTGGAGTTGAACGCCAGTTTTTATGCCAGTTTGGGCGTTCAACTCCAGTTTTTGATCCTTTTCTGGCGCTGGACGCCAGAATTGGGCAGAGAACTGGCGTTGAACGCCAGTTTACGTCGTCTATCCTTCTGCAAAGTATGGAGTATTATATATTGCTGGAAAGCCCTGGATGTCTACTTTCCAACGCAATTGGAAGCATGCCATTTCGAGTTCTGTAGCTCCAGAAAATCCACTTTGAGTGCAGGGAGGTCAGAATCCAACAGCATCAGCAGTCCTTTTTCAGCCTGAATCAGATTTTTGCTCAGCTCCTTCAATTTCAGCCAGAAAAATACCTGAAATTACAGAAAAACACACAACTCATAGTAAAGTCCAGAAATATGAATTTTTCCTAAAAACTACTAGAAATAGACTAAAAACTAACTAAAACATACTCTAAACTATATGAAATTATCCCCAAAAAGCGTATAAAATATCCGCTCATCAACCATCTTCCTCTTACTCTTAATGCCACAAAGAGCTCTAAGTTGATCATCCGTCTCTAGTAGCCCATATTCAAGTGGAATTAGAAAGCTAAGGGATATGAATTTTACCCACTTGAATGTTGTGAAGGATGATGGCAACTTAGGGGGAGGTATTTCTAATGAATTTGCAAGCTCCACTCCATTGTGCTATTCTCTGACAACTTCCACCTCTTTGCAAGCTTCTTTAATATCAACCTCTTCCTCTTGGTAGCCATCTTCCAATTCAATATCTTCTTTGTTGCTCACCAAGGGCATGGGAGGCTGTGCTTCTTCTTCTTGAATCTCCATCTCTTGATCGACCTCTTCCAAGTCCTTAATCATGACATGCCTTGGAGGTTGTACACCCTCCTCAACAACAACATCAAACACCGTGGAAGAAGGCTTTGTGACTGGACTTTCCAATGAAGGTACAACATCTCTTAAGTCTGCAACCACTTCTTCCTTTTTAATAATTGCTGCTTTGTCCAGTTGTTTAAGTATAAAATCGTACTCATCCTCGATGATTTTCTTTCCATGACAACTCCTTTCAACTACTCCTTCATCTTTAAGGGTCTCTCCTACCTTTACCCGTGGGGCCTCCTCTAGCTCTTTATGAAGTATTGATTCGCGAAGATGACTCCTCCTTTCCTGTTCCATATCAATAGCATAATTGGGATCATCTTGCTCTTGGTTTGATGGATGTGGGTGCTCTTCCATGGAGGATGGTGATGGGATGAAAAGATCATTATGTGGTTGAAAAGGAAGTGCACTAGAGCTTGAGGGTTGAATATTGGAGGTAGGGGGTTGGTTCATGCGGGATATAAGATTTTGGAGTGTAGGGTGAGACCAATGATGTTAAAGATGAGTGTATTGTTATCCAATGGAGGTTGGGGTGGATCTATGTATGGCTCATTCGGTTCATAGGGTGGTTGGTATGGTGGATGTGGGTTAGGGTCATATGGAGGTAAATGGTCTAAAGGGGCTTGTGAGTTTGGTGGTTCAAAGGTATGTTGGGGAGGTGGTTCATAAGCACAGGGTGGGGCTTGTTGGTAATTACAAGGGGGTCCACCATATCTATTGGCTTGGTATGCATTGTAGAGTGGTCCTTGCCCATGATATCTTGGAGGGTGATGTTGCCTAAAGGGTTGATTAGATCCTCTTGGCTCCATCTATCTTTGATTGCTTAGACCTTGATGCATATTCCTGTTATAGCTTCCACTCCTTTTAACAGATTTAGAACCAAACTCAAAGGGAGAGGGGTGAGAATTCATGGTAGCTAATAAAAATTAAAAACGAAAATAAAAAATAAATTTAAATTAAAAGGTTATTGAAATTAAAATTTTTGAATTTGAAAAATTAAATTTTGAATTTTGAGTTTTTAAATTTTGAAATTTGAATTTTGAAAATTAAAATTTTGAAATTTGAAATTTAAATTTTTAAATTTTGAATTTTGATTTTTGAATTTTAAAATTTTGAAATTAAAATTTTGAATTTTGAATTTTGGAAATTAAATATTGAAAATTGAAATTTGATTTTTGAAATAAGATAAGATAAGATTTTGAAAAAGATATGATTTTTGAAAAATACTTGAATTTTGAAATTTAAAACTAAGATAAGATAAGATAAAAATTTTAAAATCAAATGTTTTTTTTTTATGGAAAATTCGAAAATTCAATAAAAATAAAGAGAAAAGATATTTTTGAATTAAATAAGGAAAGAGAAAAACAATAAAATGACACCAAACTTAAAATTTTTAGATCAAAAGGAAGAAAACAACTAAGAACAACTTGAAGGTCAAGATGAACACGAAGAACAAATTTTTGAAAAATTTTTAATAACTAAATAAAAACCAATAACCTCTTAATTTATGAAAAAGCAAAAAAAAAAAAAAATAAAAACAAATAAACAAGCAAAAAGTAAATATTTACAATAACCAATAATAAGGCACACGTTTGCAATTTCCCGGCAACGGTGCCATTTTGAAGAATGGATGCTTGACGGTTTAGAATTCAGAACAAATTCTCATTGCGAGTATGATGACAAGTCATCTTAGCCTAGTTTCACTAGCCTTTTTCTTTAGTTTTCAATTGAATTATGCACTTTCTTGAGCCAACAGCAAGCCAATTGGGTAGATTTTCATGTTTCCTTTGATTTAATCAACCATGTATGAATTCATGCCATTTCATGAGGTTTTATGCTATAAATGTCACATATTATGAAAGAATGAATATCTCATGATTTTGATCATAGCTTTGATGTGTTTGGTTGATTGATGATAGGTGAAGAAAGCTTGGAGAAAGGTTGATGCAAGAAGGAATGGCTAGGAGGAATGACTTGAGTCTTGAATTAATTATGAACCAGGAAGCAAAAGCTGGAGCAAAAGTTAGCCCCTAACTTTTTGGCTAACTTTTGGGCAAAAGCTGGAGCAAAAGTTAGCCCCTAACTTTTTGGCTAACTTTTGGCATGAAAAACACTCCTTGGATGCATCAAAAGTTTGCGCCAACGTTAGCCCCTAACTTTTTGGCTAACGTTGGCGCTTGAAAAACTCCCTGGGCTAGCAAAAGTTTGCGCCAACGTTAGCCCCTAACTTTCTGGCTAACGTTGGCGCCATGAATAACTAAGGGGAGGCCAACGTTGGAGCAAAAGTTAGACCCTAACTTTTGCCCCAACGTTGGTATCAGCAAAACAAGGGTGCTGATGTGAAAAGTTGGAGCAAAAGTTAGACCCTAACTTTTACTCCAACTTTTACTCAAGCTTTCATGATTCCAACCCGGTTCAATTCGGTTCTTCTCCAAACTCCAAGAGCAATCAACCAAGGCCTCTCTCAACCCAATTCCACCAAGAGCAAAGTCCCAATTGAAGGCTTGAAGACCATTTGAAGAAAGTGTATAAATAGATTAGAATTTAAGTTTTAAGGGAGCTTCCCTTTGAGTTTTCAGAGAGCTTTTCTTTTCTGGTTTGATTGAGAGCTCACTTTTACATTTCTTAGCATTGTTGTTTTAATTCAAGAGAATTTGGGAGGAGAATTGATCTCTCTTCTTCCTTGTTCTTGCCCAGCACTCTTTACTTTTCTTGTCTTGGATTTTGGGTGGAGAATTGAAGAAATTCTGTTTCAATCTCACCTTGGAATCTTGTTTAATTTTCTGCTTAATTGAATTTCAGTTTCGGTTAATTGTGCTTCATCTACTTTCTTTGCAATTTACAATTTCCTTTGCAATTGTTCTTGTTGGATCTAGGAAGGCATTGAGATCTAGACTTGGTTTTCTAGTCTCTTGGGTCCTGAGATCCGGATTTTCCATTCCCTGTTTACTGTTTTCATGCTCATTTACAATTCTGTTTCTAGATCTGATTCAATCCAAGTGTTCTTCTATTCCTCTGCTTGTTGAATTCTAATTTCCCTTGTTTAATTCCTGCAAATCCAACTCCCAATTCCCTTTACAATTCAAGCCATTTACATTTCTTGCACTTTAAGATTCTGCAATTTACATTTCTTGCGTTCTAAGTTTCTGCCATTTAATTTCTTGTTCTTTAAGATTCAGCACTTTAAATTTCAGCTCTCTTTAATTTCATGCCAATTGCCCATTCCCTTTACTTTCTATGCAATTTAAATTCTGCAAATCACAAATTTTTCAACCAAATCTTGATTCGCTTGACTAAATCAACCACCAAACTAAAATTGCTCAATCCTTCAATCCCTGTGGGATCGACCTCACTCCCGTGAGTTATTATTACTTGATGCGACCCGGTGCACTTGCCGGTTAGATTTGGGTGTCTTGGAGAAATTCGTTTCTCCGCGAAAATATCCCATCAGAGTATAGTTACTAAACCAAGCAATCAACCTTTCTTACAAACGTTTTGGTTGTCACAAGTAACAAACCCCTTTAAAATTGATAACCGAGTATTTAAACCTCGGGTCGTCTTCTCAAGGAATTGCTGGGAAGTATGTTCTTATTTTTGGTTATGAGTTTGTAAATTGGGGTTTTGGAGTTTGGGCAATGAGCACAGGTATATTTATAAATTAAAGCAGTAAAAATAAATAAGAGATTTTATGTAATTAAATAAAAAGCCTTGATTAAGAGAGATTAACCGAAAGTTCTATCCTTATTGGATTTTTCTCAAGATTAATTGATAATTGAAGGTTACTTCTACTTAGTTATCCTTTACCAAGTAAAGTAAAAGAAAGTCAAGTAAGTTGGAAGTCTACTTCTATTCACGAGTTCTAATCCTCTCCCTTGGGAATGATTGGTGTTAGTGACTAGAGAGCCAGCCAACGATAAACCCAATTACAATTTAACTCTTGAGTAATTCAACTCAAGGGTCTCCGAATATTAATCAACTCTAAAAAATCAAGTTAGGATCCAACTTAGAACATTAATTAATAACAAACAATAAAAGAAGTGATAAATCGGAAATACCTCAATTATATTAAATAAAATATTCAAATCTTAACATGGAAAAGTTCATAAGCCAATTAGGCAACATAACTAATAAAAGCATTAAAGTATCTGAAAATAAGAGATAAACATAAAGTAAAAGAAATATTGAACCTGATGAAGAGTTGAATCCTAAATCCTTTAAGAGGAATCCTAATCCTAAAACCTAAGAGAGAGGAGAGAACCTCTCTCTCTAAAAACTACATCTAAATTATGAAAAGTGAATTATG
Source organism: Arachis ipaensis (assembly GCF_059453495.1). Taxonomy (NCBI): domain Eukaryota; kingdom Viridiplantae; phylum Streptophyta; class Magnoliopsida; order Fabales; family Fabaceae; genus Arachis; species Arachis ipaensis. The sequence continues at coordinate 84,263,788 of NC_142440.1, forward strand.
AAAAGCATGATTATGAATGAATGCATTCCCGTACTTTATAGCCTCTAATCTGTGTTTTCTGTGCCGAGAACTGGGTCAGAAACAACCCAGAATTCGCTGGTTGCGAATTCATACACGCTGATTTTTCGTCACTGCGACGCGTCCGTGTGGAGCGTACGTTCGCATCATCTATCATCAGAGCAACTATGGAATATTATATATTAAATTGAAGCCCCGAACGTTAGCTTTCCAACACAACTAGAACGGCATCATTTGGACCTCTGTAGCTAATGTTATAGCCGTTTAAGTGCGAAGAGGTCAGGCTGGACAGCTTAGCAATTTCTCCAACTTCTTGTATTCCTTCCACTTTTGCATGCTTCCTTTCCATCCTCTGAGCCATTCCTGCCCTGTAATCTCTGAAATCACTTAACACACATATCAAGGCATCTAATGGTAATAAGAGAGGATTAAACATAGGGAACTTAAGGCCAAAGAAGCATGTTTTCAATCAAAGCACATAATTAGGAAGGCAAAATGTAAAACCATGCAAATAGTATGAATAAGTGGGTAAAGAGTTGATAAAAACCAGTCAATTGAGCACAAGATAAACCATAAAATAGTGGTTTATCAACCAACCAGCTCATTCCCAAGTGATACCATTCCAAATCCCAAATAAGAATGCAAAGCAATCCAATTAAGGAGTGAAAAGACCTTGGTGAATAGTAAAGAAACCAACAAGAGGCCAGCTGAGAATGATGAGGCCAACAGTAAGGATGAAGCTATACTCAACAAGAAGGACCAAGAGTAGCTTAAAGAGAAAGATGAGCAGCTACAATCTTCAAAGGAAAGGGAAACAAGTAATGGAAGAATCATCACAAGAATAGAGGCAGGTGGTGAAGGCTTTCACACCTCCTCTGCCATATCCTCAAAGGTTCAACAAGGAGATCAAGGATCAACACTTTCCTAGGTTCCTTGAAGTCTTCAAGAAGGTGAAAATCAATATTCCACTTGCTGAAGCATTAGAGCAGATGCCTCTATATGCAAAGTTCTTGAAAGAGCTCATTAACAAAAAGAGAAGATGGCATGAGAAGGAAACCATCATCCTAACACAAGAGTGCAGTGCTATAATTTAAAGAGGTCTCCCACCAAAACTAAAAGACCCTGGAAGCTTCTTCTTGCCTTGTACCATTGGTAATATAACCATTGATAAGGCACTGTGCGATTTAAGAGCCAGCATCAATCTAATGCCCTATTCTATGATGAGAAGGCTATGTATAGAGGAAGTAAAGCCTACACAGATGTCGTTGGAGCTTGTGGATAAGTCACTAGTACTTCCCAAATGAGTGATTAAAAATCTCCTGGTTCGAGTAGAGAAATTCATATTCCCAGCAGATTTTGTGATCCTGGACCTAGGAGAAGAAGGGAGTGACTCTATTATCTTGGGAAGACCGTTCATGGCCACAGCAAGGGCCATCATAGATGTTGAATAAGGAGAACTGACCCTAAGGGTACATGATGAGAGCATTACTCTGAATGTCTTTCCAGAAACACAGCATACTAATGAAAAGGAAGATTGCATGAAGGATGACAGAGAAGACTTGCATTGGAAGGAAGAATCCAACGAGATACTCATTAGTTCTCTTCCAAAGCAAGAGACAAGCAGCAAAGCAGGACAAAAGGAGAATGAGACTGTACAGAATGAGGAGAGAAAGCAAAAAGAAAGTGAGGTGTTGGCCACTAAGAAGACAGATCCCAAAATATAGCCCACAGTCAAAGCAGAAGGATCACCAAAAAAGGGAGAGAAAAGCAAGAAAAAGGCTCCAAAATGGTGGAAAAACAAAAAAATCCCAACTGAAGGATTCTCAAAGGGAGATACAGTGCAGCTGATTTACCAACAGTTGGGAACAAATCCACAGACTGATGATTACTACACCATCAACAAGGTACTCTCATGGGAGCATGTAGAGATTGACCATCAACGTACAGGAAGAAAGCTCACAGTGAGAGGAGACAAATTGAGGCACCACAATCATCAACCACCCTAATAAGGGACCAATGTCAAGCTAGTGACAATAAAAGAGCACTCCATGGGAGGCAGTCCATGATTTAATGTTCTTACTGTTATTTTTGTTTCAATAATCACTGGTTTTTCTAGCATAAATTTGAGATCTCATGAGTAGAATTTGATAATTGCACATATCATTTTTGAGCATATGCTTGACTCCTAAGTTTGGTGTGCCTAAAGGCACTTTAAAATAGCTTTTCAAGAATGATTGATCATATAACCATCTTAGGATGTATACTCATTCATTTTGTTGAAGTATATAGCCAAACATTAAGTTTGGTGTCTACATATGCAGTGAATTTCAGAAAAATCATTTTTGCTCAAAGGATTAAATTTATGAATAGATGAACCATACATTGCTTCATATTTTTTGAGTTTATGGTATTATGGTAGAAAATAAAATGTTCCTTATAATGAATGTACCAATTAGGGCAAATACTCTTTGAGTTTTATATGGATCCTTTAGCAGAGAACATGTTTGGTGTCCACCAAATTCTGTCCAAAATCTAAGGAGCATAATTGTTTATTGATAAATAAGGAACATGTAGAATTTTGTTTTTCTTTATTGCTTGGCACTACACCACCGTACTTCAAACCTTAAGCTTACCATTGCCTTGATTTAATTGTATATGTACAAGGGAGATTGAGAAGAAGACAAAAGGGAGCATGCACGGTTGTCACAAGATGAAAAGAGAGTCACATGTGCCTAGGAAATGGTGCTTTCTTGGAGACAAAATCTGCATGCTTGAATACCTTGGATGCCGAACCACATGCACCCAATGGGGGAGCAATCCTTGTCCTCCTTCATCTTTGCATGCAAGCCGTCCATGCTATAAGCTTTCTACAATGCTTGACTCAATCTACACCCTTCATTTTTGCTTAACCGAACCCCCTCCCCCCCTTGTGGTTTTGTTTCAATGATTCATGCCTTGGCTATAAATTGGCAGCAGCACTTTCTAGCTCACATATCCCCTCTCTACTCATACAAGACTTCTGCACCTAGTTGCCTTTGTTTCATTTACACCTTCCTCTCAAACATGTTACAGCAAACCCTCTTCAAACAAAAGACAACACAAAATACCCAACATCGTCCCCTCTCCATCTTAAAGCCGTACCTTAAGCAGGGCTCATTCTCTTTCTTTTCCCACCTTCTATCCAAATTCAAGGCTTCATCAAGTTTCAAAAGAAGGAAGGGAAAAGAACCAGCTGTAGCCGAACCATCAAATTATCATACAAGGAAATTTAAATCTCAGTTTCATGAATCAAGGTATCATAGGGTCATGGAATCGAAGCACATCATTCCAGAGATGGGCTTTAGACTTCATGATGGAGAGTATCCTATCATGAGGAGAATCACCGCAGAGGGGAGATGGAAACTTTTGTGTGAGCCTCTCACAGACATCAGTACAGTCATGATTAGGGAATTCTACACAAATGCTATGAAGACAGGCAAGGACAGCCCTCCTTATAAGAGCTTTGTCAGGGGTGTTGAGGTGGATTTTAGCCCACCACCATTATGAGAGTCCTACAGTTGAGAGTAATAACCTATGGAGAACTTAGCTTTGAGGAAAGACTACAGGATGAGAATGACCCTGATGAGATATTACATGGGTTATGCTTTGAAGGAAGAGACTGGAAAAGGGACTCAGAGGGAGTTCCAAGCCACTTGAAAAGAATAGATCTCATACCTGAAGCCAAAGGGTGGTATGAGATAGTGAGAAGATCTATACTCCCTACTGCGAATACCTCATGAGTCACAATCGAGAGAGCCATCTTGACGTATTACATCTTGAGGGGAGGAGAAATCAACATCCCACGGCTCATAGCAGATAGCATTCAGAAGATAGCTGAGGATACAGGCAAAAGAAGGCTTGGTCACCCGAGCACTATTCTGAAGCTGTGCAATAGGGCTGGGGTACTTTTTAAGGATGAAGATACAGAGAAGGTAAAAGGAAGCAGGGGGATTACAAGGCAAAGAATGGAAGGTGCCACTGATGCTGACAACCAAGAGGAAGAAAGGACTTAAGGTGGAAGAAGGAGACCACAAGTGGAGGAAGAACAAGCTCCTGGTGCAATGGATCTAAGCCAAATGCAAAAAGCCATTGAAGAAATGTCTCAACAATACATGAGAGCACAGGAGCAATATTTGAGGCAACAAGAGCTATACTTGCAATAGCAAGAGAAATATTTAAAGGATCATGAACAATAACTGCATTGGTAGTAGCACATGATGGACAAGCAAGACAACTTCCAGCTCCAGATGTTGGAACAACAAAGGGAGTTTCAAGCAAGAATTCTTGGGGGGCAAAAGGAACAATTAGTAAACGTTCAAGAATCAGTTAATGGATTGTTCCTACGACAGGCCAAGTACGAGGAGTACACCCAAAATCTCTACCAATGGAAAAATATATATCATAAAATTGGAGAGCATAGGTTTGTGGATAGAATGGAGTACGATATAGCAACTCAAGCAAAGTTGGACTATGTAGTCCATAGCATGCCAACTTTTAACCAACAGATCAAGCCATTTGAGCAATGCCAAGAGTTGATTGATCATCAGAGAGCATTGACCAATAAACAAACAGCACACATGCAACAAGGGTTGAAAGATGCGAGGCTCTTGGATCAGGTAGCCTAGATTTGGGATAGAAGGTGCCCTGTTGAAGAACCCCAAGAAAAAAAGAAGAAGAAGTAGAAAGGAGAAAAAAGCAAGGGGAAAGAGCACGACAACTAGAGGTGGTGGAGTTCTTTTCATAGTTTTTATCAAATAAGGATGATGCATATCTGAAATATGATATGCCTCCAATTGTTTTATATTTTGCATTTTCATATCTTGAGTAGTTTTGTTGTTAGGATTTGCATTATACTTGTTATTGCTCATTTGCTAAATTCTGTTTTGTTCCCTTATGCATGAATAAAAGAAAAATGTTTGACATAGAGTAAATGTCCAATGTTGAAGGAATTAGAATGAAGTTCAGTGGTGGTGCTTGCTTGATTTAATGATAAGCTTAATAATAAAAGCTGCATAGTAGAATGCTCTTTGTAGTGTGAATTAAGTTGTTGCTATAAGAGCCTTTTATTAATGAACATCCCTTGAGAATAAAGCAAAGTAAGAAAGAAAAAGAAAAGAAAAGCCAAGAATTGGAAAAGAAACAAACAATAAGGCTAGACACCAATAGCTTGGACCTTAGGACATATGCCTGTGATGCTTCTTGTATTAGGATATGCTTGGACAATTAGGTTATAAGGAGTATTTTAAATGGTAACTTGGATTAACTAATCTGGGATTATCAACCGAAAGTCCACTATCAAGAGCAACCTAGTTACAAAGCATTTAGTGATCCAAAGAGATGATGGGCATCAATGTTCCTAGGAAGAATTTGTGAGCCAAGTGTTTGTGGTAAAGTGTTGAGCAAAAATTGAGCCAAAAGGCTGCTGCAACACTTGTCACTAAGCTTTCATTAAGAAATAAGCTTTCTAAGCAAAAGAAAGAAAGAAAAAGCTAACAGGGATCAATCAAAGAGCAAGGTATTATAGCAGCAACTCTAGTAAATCTTCAAGGTAACATTTTATATCAGACAACAAGGAATAATTGAGCTGCATTTGTTTGCATAAAACCCCATGAATCAAGTTATATTATCTGCTAAATAAGGACCTATATACTTCTCTGTCTCACTTCATTTCTTCTCATGTTTAGTGCTTGCTTGGGGACAAGCAAGATTTAAGTTTGGTTTTGTGATGACAAGTCATCTTATGCTAGCTTTTCATGGTTTTGTGATGACAAGTCATCTTATGCTAGCTTTTCAAACATTTTTCACTTGATTCATTAGGTTTTATGCACTTTCTTGCACAATTAGTAAGTGACTTGGAGTGGATTTTCATGATTATGTTAAATCAATCAACCATCATTTATTTAACACAATATCATAGGGTTTAAGCTAGAATTAGTTGATTTTGTGAATGAATTAGAAACCTTGTGAATTTAGTGATACTTTAACATGTTTGTGTGGTTGCTTGCAGGTGAAGAAATGATGAAGAAAAGAAAGAACCAGGAAAGCGTTGCATTACCAAAGCGTGGCAATTCATTAAGGCAATGCTAAGCTTGGAAACAAAGACCAGCATCCAAGGCGGCCACTCAATTAAGTGAGTGCTATGCTCACTCTAGTGAGCATTTGCGTGCTCTTCAGCAAAGGAAGCAAGGCCAAGACAAGGCTGGTGCTCAATTAAGTGAGAGCTATTGATGAGCGGATAATTTATACGCTTTTTGGCATTGTTTTTAGGTAGTTTTTAGTATAATTTAATTAGTTTTTACTATGTTTTTGTTAGTTTTTATGCAAAATTCACATTTTTGGACTTTACTATGAGTTTGTGTGTTTTTCTGTGATTTCATGTATTTTCTGGCTGAAATTGAGGGACCTGAGCAAAATCTGATTCAGAGGCTGAAAAAGGACTGCAGATGCTGTTGGATTCTGAGACCTCCCTGCACTCGAAGTGGATTTTTTGGTGCTACAGATACCCAATTGGCGCGCTCTTAATTGCGTTAGAAAGTAGACATCCAGGGCTTTCCAGCAATATATAATAGTCCATACTTTGCCCGAGTTTTGACGACGCAAACTGGCGTTCAAACGCCAACTTCCTCCCCTATTCTGAAGTTAAACGCCAGAAGCAGGTTACAAACCAGAGTTAAACGCCACAAACAGGCTGCAACCTGGCGTTTAACTCCAAGAGAAGTCTCTACACGTGTAAAGTTCAATGCTCAGCCCAAGCACACACCAAGTGGGCCCCCGAAGTGGATTTCTACATCATTACTTATCTCTGTAAACCCTAGTAACTAGTTTAGTATAAATAGGACTTTTTACTATTGTATTAGATGTCTTGGTCATTCTGGTTCCCTCTCTGGGGCAAAAGCCAATGAACACCATTATCACTTATGTATTTTCAACGGTAGAGTTTCTACACCCCATAGATGAAGGTGTGGAGCTCTGCTGTTCCTCATGAATTAATGCAAAGTACTATTGTTTTTCTGTTCAATTCAAGCTTATTCTTATTCCAAGATATTCACTCGAACTTCAACCTGATGAATGTGATAATCCGTGACACTCATCATCATTCTCACCTATGAACGCATGCCTGACAACCACTTCCGTTCTATCTACAATAGCTTGAGTGTGTATCTCTTAGCCTCCTGGTTCACGATCAGAGTCTTCGTGGAATAGGCTAGAATTATTGGCGGCCATTCCTGAGATCCGAAAAGTCTAAACCTTATCTGTGGTATTCCGAGTAGGATATGGGAAGGGATGACTGTGACAAGCTTCAAACTCGCGAGTGTTGGGCGTAGTTGATGGTATTTTTGTGGAAAATTGAATTTTCCAAAACACCAAAAACTCACCGGCAAGTGTACCGAGTCGCATCAAATAGTAAAACTCACTTAGAGAGAGGTCGATCCCACAGGGATTGATGGATCAAGCAACTTTAGTGGGTGATTAGTTTAGTCAAGCTAACATTGAGTGATTTGAGTGACAATTGAAACAACAGAAAGTAAATGACAAGAAGAATTAAAGTGCAGAAAGTAATATTGGACAGAAACTTAAAGAGCAAGAAATGTAAATTGCAAGAATCTTAAATGACAAGAAATGTAAATTGCATGAAATATAAAGGGGAGTGGGTGCTGGAAATTAAAATTCAACAGGAAAGTGTAAATAGCAATCAAACATAGAAGTAAAAGGTGCAAAATCATGCAATATATCAAAACAGAAAAGGGAAATTGCTTGAAGAATTAAAAATAGAAAAGCAGTGCTTAATTTGCAGCAATTTAAAAGTGGTTCAAGATCTCAGGAGTGAAAGAGACTAGAAAACAAGTCTAGATCTCAAATCCTTCCTTGATCCAACAAGAACAATTGCAAAATGAAAATGGAAGAGTAAATTGCAGAAGAGGAACAAGAGAAGTTGCAGATGGAGAATGAAAACAGAATTCCTTCAAATCTCAATCCAAAAATTCAAAACAGAGAAGAAAACTAAGAAAGAAAGCAAAATGAAAACTAAAGAGTGCACAACTCCCTATTGGAGCTAGCCTCTTTTCTAATCGAGCTCCCCCTAACAAAGATGAAAATGATGCCTTATATAGGCTTTACAAAATGAAAATGAATATGAAATGAAAAACAAATTACAATTGAATGAAATTCCTAATCTAATTGATCCTTGTGCCTTTGAGTGATGATAATGGGCTTAGCTTGCTTTGGATTTGAGAAAGAGTGGGTCTGGATGACCTTGGTTCAATTGATGAAGAATTGTGTTCAACGAGAATTTTAATTGAATTTTGGCCCATGTGATAATTTCTCCCAGGAGGATGCTCAGCTCACAAGGTGAGCTGAGCATTGGGGCCTTGTGCGCATGTCCTGCTCCCTGACCGTGTCACATGTTGCGCGCTCCACTCTTGGTCCGTGTCAAATGGTTGTGGGATGCACCATGAGTAGTGCTCAGCTCTCCAAGTGAGCTGAGCATTGGAGCTTCCAAGGGGAGGTCCCAAGTTCAAGCCTTGGTGAAAGCATTTGGGGAGCAATTTTCCTTGATTTTTCATGAAGAAAAACACGACAAAGCTCTCCAAGTGAGCACAGCGCTCTCTAAGTGAGCGCTATTAGAAGCGCCTCTTTGTCTTGGAGTGAGGCTCCCTCTTCGAATCTTGGTGGTTGCACTTTGGTCTATTTTTGCTTATTTTTAGCCCTTAAAGATGCATTTCGTTCGTACCTCAATTTCATGCCAAATATGGGTTGCCATACATCGTTGAAAAGCTCTGAATGTCAGCTTTCTAACGCAACTAGAAGCACATCAATCGGACATTTGTAGCTCAGGTTATAGCCCTTTGAAGAAGGCATGGTCATGCTGTGAGCGCCCAGATTTTAACTTAGCGAAAATTTTGCTTCCAAGTTCATCTTTGCATCAGGGTAATGCTCAGCTCACTTGGAGAGCTGAGCTTTGTATGCTGATTACCTATTTTCCTTTTATTTGGTCATGGGCCACGCTTTAAAAAGCGTGGCCTAAGGCTTCAAAGTGTGCTCTAACTTCAAAGTGTTCCCCAAAGCTCTTTTTTTCTCCTTTTTAGCTTATTTTGTGCTTCTTTGCTTCTTTTTCTTCTTATTTCCTACATGATTTATAAAATTAAAAGATCAAAGAAATATATCAATTAAGTACAAAAGCATTCAATATTTAAGCACAAATCATTAATTTCTTGTATGAAAAAGCATAGAAAAACATGACATGGTGACATGTCATCACAACACCAAACTTAAACCTTGCTTGTCCCCAAGCAAGAAAAGAATCATGCATTAAAGATTGACAATCCAAGGTAAGAAGAATAGCAACTCAATGTTCATGGTTAGCTAGTTTTCTAAGCATGCTTCAATCACAAAAGATATGTAAATGATTGATGCTTCTATCTAGCTCAATTTATGAAATCTTTCTCTTATATTTCTTCCTTGAAACAAGCTTTTGATTTTTCTTATTAGCTTCTCCTTTTGGGTGCTTTGCCACATGAGTTAATAACAAAGCTACGATTCTAAATGCTTTATTTTCAAGTATTACCACTTGATACATAAGCACCACAAGCATTTGAATTAGAGGACTTCATTAAGCTAATTTTTCTTTTCTTTTCTTGATTCTCTAATCATTGATGCTCAGAACCTTGAGCTTTGAGGGAGTGCTTTTGCACTTGAGCCTAGCCTTGACTTCTAAGTGTTTTGTTTTCAAGCATTTGGCTTGATACATAAACACCACAAGTACTTAACAAATAAATTGCCATTGGTACTCAGAGCCTTCAGCTTTCTCATTCTTTCCCTTTTTCTTTTCTTGCTTTAATTGTATTTGCTTCTTCAAGGTTTTCATGATTTTCAAAAGATTTCACAAAATGTACTAGATGAAAACTTCAATTAAATAAAATCTAATGCAATTGAGCAACAATTAACCATACTAGCTTTCCAATACTTGTATGCACATGCTAAACTCTTCTTTAATGCCTTGTTTGTTTATGATCATGATACTTTACTGCTTTGAATTCACAAAACTCAAGTTGGTAGTCATAATGTCATGGCAACGTGTTATAAATCAATATTCAAGCTATGCTTTATTCATACACACATGTAAATAGAAAAGATGAAGACAATCATGCAATTTAAGTGCTGGAAACAAATGAGAGGAAAAGGAACTCTACAACGTTGTAGTTCATCTTCATTATTGTTGTCCTTTTTCCTCTATTCTTTCTCTTTCCCTTGCCAAACTCAAAATGCTTGCTCATCCTCAAGCAACAATTGGAACAATGGCTATGGGGCTAAGATGGATCATGAATGTCTTACAAAATGAAATGTTAGCAGTACATGTGTTCTAAGCAAGCAAAATTAAAGATAATAATCAAGGCACAAGAGAAAGAGACATTTTGATTGCATATATAAGAAGGTGTGCACGATACATGGCATAAAAGATAAGTGGCACACCAAACTTAGTGTGACACTTTCACTTGGAATTGATGCAAGTATCTTGTAAGAATTGGAACCAAATTTTGTTGCATAGCAACACCAAACTTAGAATGCAATCATATGTCAATTTATTTGAAATAAGACTAAATGAAACTGTTGTATGTTAAATACAATCACCAAGCCAAGAATCTTGTCATGAATAAAGCTCTCTTGGTGATGTATTAATAAACACAGTTAATAAAAGAAAGCATTAAGAACACGTAAATGAATAAGATAAAGAGGAACTAAAATGTTAAACCAAAAGAGTAAAATTTTATTTTGCAGAGGCATTATGATTATGCAAACAAGTAGTGTTGCTTGAATAAATTGCATAGAAAAATAAGTGGCACACCAAACGTAGAATCTTGGTGTGTCACTTTCATTTTTGATTTGATGCAATCATCCAAAAATATTGAAAACAATTTGTTGCAAGGCAACACCAAACTTAGAATGTAACCATATGCCAATTTATTGAATTTAAACAAAACAAAGAACGAAAAGAAAGCAGAGAAGAAAAATTATACCTACGGTTGACATGTTGTTCACATTCTTCCTATTCTTCCAGTTTGTTAAGAGGAATGACTTAAGGGAGGAGAAGATTCAGCTATTGCCCCCTGTCTTGGTTTCCTCTCAGCAAGCTTTCTTTTGTACATGGCTTGATTGAGCTTGCTTGCTATTGGTCCAGGGGTTGGATTGCTTGTGGTTGACCTCCTCTTGAATGTTGTCCTTGGTAGCTTGGTCACAATCCTCTTCTTGGTGCTTTTGTTAATTGCCTTCACTTCCTTGAATCCAAGTCTTGGTTGTTGTGTGATTGTTGGAGTCTTCTTTTCATCAAGAGCCTCTTGTATTGGTGGTTCCCTGAGCTCTTCCTCTGTGCACTTCTCTACTTCACTTGAGTGTGAATTCTTTTGAGTATCTTCCTTCATTTCTTCTTCATGATTTTCCATTAATTCTTTTGGGAGGGAAATTTCATGTTCCTCTATCACCTCAATTAGCTTCTGTGAATATAAAATCCTTGGCTCATGTCCCTCATCCTTTATTGCAATTTCACTTGCAACAGGGACCTTTTGTTCTTGTTTTTCCACTTCCTCACTCACAATTTGGTCTTCATCCTCACTGTTTGATGGTTCTAAGTTCCCCCTTGTTTGCTCTAAGGGCCCATTCATCTTCTTGAAAAGGATTTCTTTCCAGGATTGGGGTTGTGTGTATCTTTCCACGAGTTTTCTATGTATTTTAATGGCTTGAAGGTAATCCTCATCTGCTGGTTCAAGAGATGAAGGTTGAGAGTAGTTTTGGTGACATGGATGTGTTGTGGTAAAGTTGTGTTGAGGGGTGTGGAATGAGTTGTGTGATTGATGGGATGACTTGTATGGATTTTGGAGAAAACTTTGTGTTGAGGCATAATCAAGTGATGAAGAACTTTCAAATGAGAAACTGGGACGTGAGGTTGGATGCTCTTTCATTCCTTGGTGATACTCCCAGCCACCATGAGAATAATGACTTGAATCATTTTGTGGTGGTGGAAAGTATCCCATATGATTCTCTTGCTCATCTTGTGTCTCTGAAGCAAATCTCCATGAATTAGAGTGCTCAGAATTGGTATTTTCTTGGTGATATTCCCAGCCACCATTAGAGATTGGTGATGGTGAGTAATATCCCATAAAATTATTTTGATCATAAGATGAGTTGAACTCCATTTGAATTTTCTAAAACACAACACCAAACAAAATTGAAATTCATGTCTCAGATGATATTTGCTTAGTGAGGCAAAAACACAAACAGCTTGGTTTCAAGAACAAAAACAAAGAAAATGCTTAATCTAGACTTCTCACCCACTTAATCATTGTTGATCTAAATCAATCCCCGGCAACGGCACCAAAAACTTGATGGTATTTTTTGTGGAAAACTGAATTTTCCAAAAAACCAAAAACTCACCGGCAAGTGTACCGGGTCGCATCAAGTAGTAAAACTCACATAGAGTGAGGTCGATCCCACAGGGATTGATGGATCAAGCAACTTTAGTGGGTGATTAGTTTAGTCAAGCTAACATTGAGTGATTTGAGTGACAATTGAAACAACAGAAAGTAAATGACAAGAAGAATTAAAGTGCAGAAAGTAATATTGGACAGAAACTTAAAGAGCAAGAAATGTAAATTGCAAGAATCTTAAGTGACAAGAAATGTAAATTACATGAAATATAAAGGGGAGTGGGTGCTGAAAATTAAAATTCAACAGGAAAGTGTAAATAGCAATCAAACATAGAAGTAAAAGGTGCAAAATCATGCAACAGATCAAAACAGAAAAGGGAAATTGCTTGAAGAATTCAAAATAGAAAAGCAGTGCTTAATTTGCAGCAATTTAAAAGTGGTTCAAGATCTCATGAGTGAAAGAGACTAGAAAACAAGTCTAGATCTCAAATCCTTCATTGATTTAACAAGAACAATTGCAAAATGAAAATGAAAGAGTAAATTGCAGAAGAGGAACAAGAGAAGTTGCAGATGGAGAATGAAAACAGAATTCCTTCCAATCTCAATCCAAAAATTCAAAACAGAGAAGAAAACTAAGAAAGAAAGCAAAATGAAAACTAAAGAGTGCACAACTCCCTATTGGACCTAGCCTCTTTTCTAATCAAGCTCCCCCTAACAAAGATGAAAATGATGCCTTATATAGGCTTTACAAAATGAAAATGAATATGAAATGAAAAACAAATTACAATTGAATGAAATTCCTAATCTAATTGATCCTTATGCCTTTGAGTAATGATAATGGGCTTAGCTTGCTTTGGATTTGAGAAAGAGTGGGTCTGGATGACCTTGGTTCAATTGATGAAGAATTGTGTTCAACGAGAATTTTAATTGAATTTTGGCCCATGTGATAATTTCTCCCAGGAGGATGCTCAGCTCACAAGGTGACTGAGCATTGGGGCCTTGTGCGCATGTCCTGCTCCCTGACCGTGTCACATGTTGCGCGCTCCACTCTTGGTCCGTGTCAAATGGTTGTGGGATGCACCATGAGTAGTGCTCAGCTCTCCAAGTGAGCTGAGCATTGGAGCTTCCAAGGGGAGGTCCCAAGTTCAAGCCTTGGTGAAAGCATTTGGGGAGCAATTTTCCTTGATTTTTCATGAAGAAAAACACGACAAAGCTCTCCAAGTGAGCACAGTGCTCTCTAAGTGAGCGCTATTAGAAGCGCCTCTTTGTCTTGGAGTGAGGCTCCCTCTTCGAATCTTGGTGGTTGCACTTTGGTCTATTTTTGCTTATTTTTAGCCCTTAAAGATGCATTTCGTTCGTGCCTCAATTTCATGCCAAATATGGGTTGCCATATATCGTTGGAAAGCTCTGAATGTCAGCTTTCCAACGCAACTAGAAGCACATCAATCGGACATCTGTAGCTCAAGTTATAGCCCTTTGAAGAAGGCATGGTCATGCTGTGAGCGCCCAGATTTTAACTTAGCGAAAATTTTGCTTCCAAGCTCATCTTTGCATCAGGGTAATGCTCAGCTCACTTGGAGAGCTGAGCTTTGTATGCTGATTGCCTATTTTCCTTTTATTTGGTCATGGGCCACGCTTTTAAAAGCGTGGCCTAAGGCTCCAAAGTGTGCTCCAACTTCAAAGTGTTCCCCAAAGCTCTTTTTTTTCCCCTTTTTAGCTTATTTTGTGCTTCTTTGCTTATTTTTCTTCTTATTTCCTACATGATTTATAAAATTAAAAGATCAAAGAAATATATCAATTAAGTACAAAAGCATTCAATATTTAAGCAAAAATCATTATTTTCTTGTATGAAAAAGCATAGAAAAACATGACATGGTGACATGTCATCAGTAGTGACAGACACAAAAGGATCAATGGATCCTATTCCAACATGATCGAGAACCGACAGATGATTAGCCGTGCGGTGACAGAGCATTTGGACCATTTTTACTGAGAAGACGGATGGTAGCCATTGACAACGGTGATCCCCCAACATAAAGCTTGCCATGGAAAGGAGTATGAATGATTGAATGAAGGCAGTAGGAAAGCAGAGATTCAGAAGGAGCAAAGCATCTCCATACGCTTATCTGAAATTTTCACCAATGAATTACATAAGTATTTCTATCTTATTTTATATTTTATTTATATTTTAATTATCAAAACCTCATAACCGTTTGAATCTGCCTGACTGAGATTTACAAGATGACCACAGCTTGCTTCAAGCCGACAATCTCGGTGGGATCGACCCTTACTCACGTAAGGTTTATTACTTGGACGACCCAGTGTACTTGCTGGTTAGTTGTGCGGAGTTGTGAAAAAGAATTGAGACTATGAACGTGCGTACCAAGTTTTTGGCACCGTTGAGATCACAATTTCGTGCACCAGCTATGCTCACTCTAGTGAGCATTGTCGTGCATCAAACCAACGAAGGCAAGGAGCGCTCAAATGGCGCTCAAAGAAGTGAGCACTATGCTCAAAAGAAGTGAGCATTTTCGAGCTCTCAACCAAGTAAATAAAGGAACCACATCATGCAAAAAGGTGTTCACCAAGGCTCGAAGGGGGAACCACGCATCAACACTAGACATAGCGCTCATTATTTGAGCGCAGTGCTCACTTAGTGAGCGCTAGTGAGCATGCTTCACCAAGGAAAGTGAGCACAACGCTCACAAAACTGAGCGGAGCACTCCACTGGAGCAGGCCTCCAACTAAAAATTGAACCAAGCCATCTTGGATCCATTTCTTCACAAATCAAAAGGGCTCACTCCAAGCTTTGAAGATCAAAATAGAAAGTGTATAAATAGGATTAAGTTGGATTTGTAAACAACCTTTTGCTCATTTTTAGTTTTACCTTTAGCTCATTTATAGTTTTCACTTTTAATTTTCAATTGTTTTGAAATTGGAATTTGGGAATTTGGATCTAGTTTTCTTTCTGCATTTTCCTTTCTTCTGCAACATCTGCAATCTGTTCTTGGAATTTGAATTGAGATTGAAGAGCTTCATTGATTCAAAATCTGAAAATCATCTTTTATTCTTCTTCTCAATTGTTCTAAGAATTGGATCTAAATTTTCTCTTCTGTTTTAAATTTCATTTTCTTCTGCAATTTATTTTTTGCTTGATCTAGAGAGTAATTGAGAGTTAGATCTACTTTCTAACCTCATTGCTCTTCTTCGATCTTCAATTTCTCTTTAAGGATTTTATAATTGACTCAAATTCTCTTGCTGTTTTATTTCTTGAAGCAATTTTCCATTTCTGTTCCTGTTACTGAGATCAAGATCTGAAGTCCTGCATCTCAGAGCTTTCTGATTTACTTTAGTTTGCAATTCCTTGTTCAATTCCAAGTCCCAGCACCCAAATCCTTTTACTCTTCAAGCAATTTACATATCTCAGCAATTTAGATTCAGCAATTTATATTTTTTCACTTTAAGTTTCTGCAATTTACTTTTCTTGCAATTAAAGTTTTAGTTCATTTACTTTCTTGAACTCTAAGTTTCATGCAATTTAATTTTTTTGCACTTTCAGATTCAGTCAATCCACTTTCTGCACTTTATTTTTCTGCTCAATTTACATTCTGCACTTCTATTTACTTGCAATTTAGCTTCTGTCAATCAAAAATATTCAAAATCACTCAATTCACTAACTAAATTCATCACCTAACTAAAATTGCTCAATTCATCAATCCCTGTGGGATCGACCTCACTTTTGTGAGTTATTACTACTTGATGCGACCAGGTACACTTGCCGGTGAGTTTTGTGTGGAATTATTTTTCCCTCATTAGGACGCTGACAACAGGAAGTCCAAGGGAATGCTGTTTACTCATCTTTCTAGGGAGGCTAGGACGTGGCAGTAGATCGTTGCCCATTACGTCATGCCGACCACCCACTTTACAGAGATTCCGGTCGACATGCTCGTCCTGATCGGTTGCGTTATGGAGGGGAATGAGGTATACTTCCTTCGATTGGATTACTAAAAACATCTCGGACGAAGTCAAAACAACTCGAAAAACATAATCTAGCATAGTACAAGCGATAAAAGGAAACCCCAGGACCTACACCAAAAAGATCCAGGGGCATCCTTTGGAGGCAGTCAGGGAACAAGGATTTAGGAAAACCTACAAGACTAACGTCCCAATAAAACTCGCAGCAAAGACAGAGAAAAAACCTTTTTCAAAGACGCAACATCCCCAGAAAGCTACAAATCAAACAGAATCGAAATAGCTACCGCCCAAATTCACAGTCTCAGCTTATCAGCAAACAAATAGCAAAGCATATCAAGAAGAAAGTCATCAAAGACGCCACCTTTTTCAGAGAAATAAATTCTCCCCAGAAAAAGCAAAACAACACAAAGAAAACCAAAATGAGCCATCAGAAAAAATCGCTAGCTTTTACGGAATTCATCAGCAAAAGCTATCAGCATGACGGAAAACATCAAAGGAACAATCTTTCAAGAAAACAAGCAGTATGAACCCGAGAATACAAAGGGACCATTTCAAAAGCAAGAAAAATCCCCAAATAGTGAAACAAGCATGCGCACAGTGATACGAAAAGATTCAGATTCTCCAAGAATGCACTTCAAGAGAAAAATCGAAACTTTATAAAAAACCGAAGGTAAAACGACGAAAGAAGTAAAGAAACAGGAGAGTAGAACCAACCTGGAGAAAGATTCTGAAGAAAGTGAAAAACTGGAGCGACGAAGCTTGGAAACCGTCTCCTGAGCAAAGCAACAACAAAGTACCAAGACAAAGCGTCGCAGAAAAAAACAAGCTTCAGGCGAAACAGAAAAACAGAGAGAAAAGAGGGGAAGTTACAGAAAAAAGAAAAAACTGTTTCTCAAGTGCAAAATTCAAAATAAAAGATCCAAGATAAACGAAGCATTAACAATCAATTAATGAGGGTATTAAAACCTTGCACATTCCCAAGGCTACAGCACTAATGCAAACGCCCGAGCTTTTAGAAGAAAGGAAAAAAAAACGTTCCACATTCAAAAAGGAGAAATTTACAAAGATGAAGTCGACAAAATGCTCGAGTTTGGCTTTACCAGAGAAGGATCGAAGTCCTATGAATAAGACTCGACCTCAGAAAGAAATACCGAGCTCGAGCAGGGGCACTGTTCATACCCTGGGTCGAGCTATCCGACCCGGGATGTTTAGCGACAAGGCGACCGACCTCTTCAAGTCAGACTATCCGACCTCTTTTCAAGGAGCTCGGCCAAATCGCCAGAAAAGCCCAATAAAGGGCCCAGATAGAGGAACACGACCCAAATCCAAAGGCGGCCCAAGCCTACAGAGATAAGGGCGGTTCCCTGGAAAGATGACCTCACCCAAAGATAAGATAAGATAAGATAACTAACTTATTGATGCCAAGGCATCTTAGGCTAGTTTCACTAGCCTTTTTCTTTTATTTTTAGTTGTTTTATGCATTTTCTTGAGCCTTAAGTAATCATTTGGGTCAAATAGTCATGCTTGTCTTAAATCATTCAACATGAAGATTTTGATGCAAATTCCATGAGTTTTTAGTTATATTCCTTGAATGCTATGAATGGAAGATTTATCATGAAATTTTGCAAGACTTTGATGCAGTTGTTTGGATGATTTCAGGGAAGAAGAGGCTAGGCAAGGAAGCAACAAAATCAATAAAGGAAGCTTGAATATCACATGTGGAGTTTAAGCTCCAGTTTAAGCTTAAACTGGAGCTTAAACGCCAAAACCATGAGAGCTAAGGAAATGCTGAAAGTGGCGTTTAACCTCCAGTTTAACCTTAAACTGGAAGTTAAACGCCAGAAATGGGAAATGCACCAGGGAGCCATTTCCACGTTTAAGCTCCAGTTTAACCTTAAACTGGAGCTTAAACGTGTTCGACCAAGTTTTCTCCTCCAGGGTTGCTTTCTCCATTTCCACGTTTAAGCTCCAGTTTAACCTTAAACTGGAGCTTAAACGTGTTCGACACCTCCAGGGCTACCTTTCTCAGCTTCCACGTTTAAGCTCCAGTTTAACCTTAAACTGGAGCTTAAACGTGTTCGACCTCCAGGGCTGCCTTTCTCTATTCCCACGTTTAAGCTCCAGTTTAACCTTAAACTGGAGCTTAAACGTGTTCGACCTCCAGGGCTGCCTTTCTCTATTCCCACGTTTAAGCTCCAGTTTAACCTTAAACTGGAGCTTAAACGTGTTCGACCTCCAGGGCTGCCTTTCCTATCTCCACGTTTAAGCTTCAGTTTAACCTTAAACTGAAGCTTAAACGTGTTCGACTACGTTACCCTCCAGGGCTGCCTTCTTCCATTTCCACGTTTAAGCTTCAGTTTAACCTTAAACTGAAGCTTAAACGTGCTTCCACAAAAGGCATCACTGGAAGTGTCTGGCGTTTAAGCTGCAGTTTAAGCTTAAACTGCAACTTAAACGCCACTCTTGGAAAAGGTTTCTGGGCCAAAAATATTGCAGTTTAAGTTAGCTTTTGAACACAAACATTAACTTAAACTTACTCTGGTATGAAACCCAATTGAATATCATGGTTTATGAGATTGGGCCTGAAGGATTGATGAGTCTGGAATTTCAATTTGTTGAGTCATGTGTCATTACTTGATTATCACTAAGTTGGCTCAATGAATGTTACAGAATTTGGATCAGCAGCCTCATCAAGATTATGGATCATAAACCCAAAGCAAAAGGAAAGCAGGGAGAGGCCTCAAAGCCCAAGAAACACAACAGAAGCTCAATATAGAAAGTGTATAAATAGGATAGAATTTAAGTTAGGAGGAACTTTTACCTTTTCATTTTTTGCTAGTTTTCATACCTTTGTAATTGAATTCAGAGCTATGACTCACTAAACCCCCTTTCATTGGGTTAGGGAGCTCTATTGTAATTCAATGAATCAATAATAGTTTATCTTCTTCTTCAATCTTTTCTCTTGAATTTTGTTAGAAAGCTTCTCGATCTAATTCCATTGGGTAGTTGTCTTGGGAAAGAAACTACCCATAATTGGAATCCTTCGGAACCTTGGGAAAGGAATGGAGGATTCATGCTAGAGAAGCTTTCTCACAGTGAATTGGATTGGGGTTTGGATGGATATTGTGACATGTAATCCTACCAAATTGTGGTTCATGAAACTGTGTGGTATAATCAGTGATCGAGCATCATCTCTTCTTATGAACATTTAAGCCAAGGGATTGGAAATTTGTTTGTTTTTAGAGAGAATTGGTGAGCCAAGGGATTGGGATCCAATCATATAAGATTGCCAAGCAAAATTCAATGAACGCATTGGTTGAGGAAGAGATAAACATGTTTTGATTCGGAGATCTCAATATCTCCTATAACCCAATGAATTCCCCATTTCTGATTTCCACTTTCTCTTTACATTCTGCAACTCAATTCATGCAATCACCCCCATTCCCTTTTAATTTCAGCAATTTAGCTTCTGCTCTTTAATTCATGCAATTTAAGATTCCGCCATTTCAATTTCTTGTCATTTACGTTTCCCGCCAATTTTACATTCCGCAATTCTCATCTAAATCTTGATTCCGCTCAACTAGAACATACTTCTAATCCGAATTGCTCACTCAACCAATCCTTGTGGGATTCGACCTCACTCTATTGTGAGTTTTTACTTAACGATAACTGGTGCACTTGCCGGAAGGAATTTTGCCGATCGTGCAATTTCCTAAATCGTAGCATAACAAGTTTATGCGCATCAAGTTTATGGCGCCGTTGCCGGGGATTGGTTTTCGATTGATAATTCTCAAATTGGAAGTTAACTAGATTGAGCATATTTTTTTTGTTTTGATTAATTCAGTACAAGTTACTTGTTGAATTTTAATTTCTGCACTCTGTTACATGCTTTCTTTCTTTATGCCTTTAAATTCAAGCAACTAACTCACTGACTCACTAACTGTTTGAATTAATTCCTCAACTGCTCTAACCATACTCTTCCATTAACCAAGAGTATTTCACTTGTTTGTTGCCTGTGCTGTGTTCTTGTATGACAGGTAGGAGAGGAGAGACATCAACTCCTCCATATACCGAACCAGAGAGGACCCTTCATAGACTTAGAAGGGAAGCAAGAGGGAAGAGAGTACTGGGAGAAGAAGAATCTGAAGGAGAATCTGAGGACAATTTTGAGGAAGCTTTAGATCTCAACATGGATAGAGAAGTTCACAACCATGAGAGAGCTGATGGAAACAATGCGATTCCTGAGAGGAGGGTTCTTAGTTCATACATAAACCCAACCTCTGGGAATTGTGGTAGCAGCATTCAGAAACCACCCATTCAGGCCAACAATTTTGAGCTCAAACCACAGCTAATATCACTTGTGGAGAATCATTGTTCATTTGGTGGGAGTGCTAATGAAGACCCAAACCAACATCTCACAAAATTCCTGAGAATTTGCGACACTGTGAAGTCCAATGGAGTCCAGGAAGATGCCTATAAACTGCTTTTGTTCCCATTTTCACTTAGGGACAAGGCAGCTAAGTGGCTGGAATCATTCCCAAGGGGAAGCCTAACAACATGGGACGAGGTGGAAAGCAAGTTTCTGGCACGTTTCTACCCCCCACAAAAGGTCAATAGGCTTCGATCTGAGGTTTAGACTTTTAGACAACAAGATGGTGAAACTCTCTACGAGGCATGGGAGAGATTCAAGGATTTGACAAGGAAATGCCCACCAGACATGTTCCATGACTGGGTGCAATTGCATATTTTCTATGATGGACTCTCTTATGAATCAAGGAAGGCTGTAGACCATTCATCAGGAAGTTCATTGAACAGGAAAAAGACTGTGGAAGAAGCCATTGAAGTGATTGAGACAGTGGCTGAGAATGAGTACTACTATGCATCAGAGAGACACAACACTAAGGGAGTCATGGAGCTGAACCATGTTGATACAATTTTAGCCCAAAACAAGGTGTTTGCCAAGCAACTAGCAGAGCTTACCAGGCAATTAGAAACAAAGCAAGTGGCTGCAATACACACACAAGATCAAGAGGAAGTAAGCATTGAAGGAGGTGATTGGGAAGAGGCCAACTATGTGGGAAACCAACAAAGGCAACCATATGATCCACATTCCAACACTTACAACCCAGGCTGGAAAAACCACCCAAACTTTGGGTGGGGAAACCAGCAAAACCAACATAACAAGTCCACATACCAAAACTCCAACCAAAGATCATACCAAGCCACACAAAACACTTACTCTCAACCACCATATCATAGCCAAAATAATCAACCTACCCAACCTAACCCAAACCAACAATTTCAAGATCAATTAAACAGGATAGAAGGAATGCTGGCACACATGGGTCAGGACATAATTGAGTTGAAAAGCTTCAGGGATGATGTGAGATCTACCTTAAGAAACCATGGTGAAAAACTCAAGAGGATGGAGTCTCAAGTAGGAGAGCTATCTCAACAGGCCCCCAAATCAACCGCAGTGTTCCCTAGTGACACAGAAAAGAATCCTAAAGGGGAACAAAAAAGAGTAAGATGGGAAGAATGCAAGGCCATCACCATATTGAAGGAAGTCTCAGAAGAAGAAGGAATTGGACCCTCAGAACAGGAGCCAGAAATCTTGAAGGAAGGTGTGGAGGAAGCTAAGCAGGAAAGTGAAACTGAGCAAGCCAAGGAATTGCAAAAAGGCACGATGGAAACATACCAACCAAAAGCACCATTTCCTCAGAGGTTAGGAGGAGGTGAAAAAGGGAAAACCTATTCAAGGTTTTTAGAGACATTTAAGTCTCTCCACATCAATATTCCCTTTCTTGAGATTCTCCAGCAAATGCCTACACATATCAAGTATTTAAAGGAATTGTTGAGCAAGAAAAGAGTTTTGAAGGGAGGACAAACGGTAACAATGAACAAAGAATGCAGTGCCCTCATCAAGAAGGACACAGTCTCTAAGAAAACAGACCCAGGAAGTTTTCATATCCCCTGCATCATAGGGGAAACAAAAATTGACAGAGGATTCTGTGATCTAGGAGCTAGCATAAATGTGATGCCTCTAACTCTTATGAAGAGGCTACAACTGAATGAGGTGAGATCTACTGATGTAATCATACAACTGGCTAACAAAACTCAGAAGCAAGCTGAAGGGGTAGTTGAGAATGTGCTGGTGAAAGTGGGAGATTATTACTTCCCCACAGACTTTGTCATTTTGGACATGGAGGAAAGCTACTTACACCCTATCATTCTGGGCAGGCCTTTCCTAGCCACTACTAGAGCGCTAATAGATGTAGAACAAGGAGAGCTAATTCTGAGAATACATGATGAATAGCTCATTTTCAAAGTTTTCAAACCTGCATCTGAGCCTGAACCAGAACCTGAAAAGCCTAAGGATGATAGTAGCCATCTGTGTTTGGAGGAAAGTAATCCAGCAGCTGAAACTCTAAAACAGTCCTTGGAAGGCAAACAAGAGTTGCAAGAGTTAAAGCCACAAGAATCAATGGAAACAGATCAGAAGGATCCTCCTGGCATAAGGGTCAATGAAGAAATCCTCAAGAGAAAGGGAAGAATGGTAGGGAAATTGCCAAGAGGGTGGAGAAACAAGAAAATTCCCACTGAAGGTTTTTCTCCGGGAGATAAAGTGATATCAAGTCATTATCTGCCAATCCCACCTGGCCTCAAAACCATTCCTTCCCAGCTCCCTCAAGTGTTCACAATCAGGAAAGTTCTTTCTATGGAACATTTAGAGGTCATGAAGGAATCAAATGGGGACATTTTCATAGTGAGAGGAGAAGACATCAAGCACTACAATCCACCCTAACAAGGGACAACCGTCAAGCTAGTGACGTTAAAGAAGCGCTTCATGGGAGGCAACCCATGTTTTAGTATCCTTACTCTTTATTGTTTTGTTTTACATCTAATAAAGCATGGTTTCTTATGCATGAACTTGAATCCTCAGGACAACTGTTGATAAAGTGCACTAAACATTGCATGTAAATTACAATTGGTCTCTAAGTTTGGTGTGCCTGAAGGCACTCCCAAATCATATTCAAATTGTATTCAATCTTTCATTCAAGGTGCACGACCAAACATTAAGTTTGGTGTTCCTTTTGAACACAGTTAATGAAAAGCAAGAAGTTCCTCTGGATTTAGAAATTCATGACAAGTATACCATTTGCATGTTTTAATACTTTGATTTCAATTACTCTAGGTAGTAAAATTGTTTAGGATCAAAGAGCCAAAGTGACTAGGATTTATTAGAATTATGCACATTCATTAAGGACAACCAACATGGATTCCATGTCATCAGGAGACATTACCAAACACTAAGTTTGGTGTCCAGTAATAAGTGTGCATACATACAAAGGTCACGGCTATAAGCTCAGGAAGTCAATCATTGATTTACAATTCAAAAAGAAGGAAAAACATGTACAAGTACTATTCACTATTCACATGACCGAAAAAAAATGATAGCAAATTTGTTTGTTTGTGCAGGTACAAAAGGAAAGATAAGAATGGAGGAAAAAGAGAAGGGGGAGGTACGGTGCTTGGTCAAAAAGGAAGTTCACAAGTCTTTGAAACTAACACATGGGAAAAGGAAGGATGATGAACAACAAAGAAGATGCTAAAAGGTTGTATTGTCACTTAATTGCTTGTACTTTGAATTGCTGATATTGGAAGTTTGCATGCACCCCTGCTTTAAGTTTGAGTCATTGCAGATTTTGTTTGTCTGTTTGTTTAATTTCCAAATAAGTGATAGTCTAAGTGTCTGGATAAACTTCACTTGCTTAAATGTATGCTTGCCATGCTAGTTCTGTTTCCAAAAATAAAAGAAAAGTTTGAACAAAAGTAACTCAATTCCATTTAGTAAGAAATCAAATAAGATTAAGTGATGGTATGCATGTTTGATTGAATAGTCAGCTCACTAAGAAATAAAGTTAGAATCGTCACTTTTAGTGGAAATTAGGATGCTGTCTATGGATCTTGATGAATAAATGTCTTTGGCCATGAAAAAGAAAGAAGAAGAAGAAGAAAAAGCCACTGAAAAAGGGCAACCAAAAAGCAAAAAAATTGAGAAAATAAGCTAGGCACCAATGGTTTGAACTTCTGAGACAAATGCCTGTGGTGTTTATGTATTAAGGATATGCTTGGATGAATAGGTTCTGAGGAGTGTTTCAACACTTGGTAACTTGGGTTAACTAACCCGGGATTATCAACCAAAAGTCCATTATCAAGAGCAACCTAAATACAAAACATTTAGTCACACAAAGAGGTGCTGGGTACCAATGTCTCAAGAAGAAATGTGAACTAAAATGCCTGTAGTGGATATGTGTAGTACACTGATAAGAAAAAGAAAATGCCAAAGGCTTGTGCAACACATGACACTGAGCAACAAGGAGCAAATAAGCTCAAAGAAAAAGAAAAACAAAGAAAAGAAACTTGCCAAGGATATGTGAATAACAAGAGGCCATAGCAGTGTTTTAGTGGAAACATAAAAAGTGACATTCTTACCTAAGAAACAATAAAGTGATGCTGCAACAACTTTCTGCATGAACACGCCATTAATCAATGTCAATTACTTACTGATATGGCTAATGAATTTACTTTCTGTTTCATTCTTTCTTCTCAATAATTCAGAACTTGCTTGGGGACAAGCAAGGATTAAGTTTGGTGTTGTGATGCCAAGGCATCTTAGGCTAGTTTCACTAGCCTTTTTCTTTTATTTTTAGTTGTTTTATGCATTTTCTTGAGCCTTAAGTAATCATTTGGGCCAAATAGTCATGCTTGTCTTAAATCATTCAACATGAAGATTTTGATGCAAATTCCATGAGTTTTTAGTTATATTCCTTGAATGCTATGAATGGAAGATTTCTCATGAAATTTTGCAAGACTTTGATGCAGTTGTTTGGATGATTTCAGGGAAGAAGAGGCTAGGCAAGGAAGCAACAAAATCAATAAAGGAAGCTTGAATATCACATGTGGAGTTTAAGCTCCAGTTTAAGCTTAAACTGGAGCTTAAACGCCAAAACCATGAGAGCTAAGGAAATGCTGAAAGTGGCGTTTAACCTCCAGTTTAACCTTAAACTGGAAGTTAAACGCCAGAAATGGGAAATGCACCAGGGAGCCATTTCCACGTTTAAGCTCCAGTTTAACCTTAAACTGGAGCTTAAACGTGTTCGACCAAGTTTTCTCCTCCAGGGTTGCTTTCTCCATTTCCACGTTTAAGCTCCAGTTTAACCTTAAACTGGAGCTTAAACATGTTCGACACCTCCAGGGCTACCTTTCTCAGCTTCCACGTTTAAGCTCCAGTTTAACCTTAAACTGGAGCTTAAACGTGTTCGACCTCCAGGGCTGCCTTTCTCTATTCCCACGTTTAAGCTCCAGTTTAACCTTAAACTGGAGCTTAAACGTGTTCGACCTCCAGGGCTGCCTTTCTCTATTCCCACGTTTAAGCTCCAGTTTAACCTTAAACTGGAGCTTAAACGTGTTCGACCTCCAGGGCTGCCTTTCCTATCTCCACGTTTAAGCTTCAGTTTAACCTTAAACTGAAGCTTAAACGTGTTCGACTACGTTACCCTCCAGGGCTGCCTTCTTCCATTTCCACGTTTAAGCTTCAGTTTAACCTTAAACTGAAGCTTAAACGTGCTTCCACAAAAGGCATCACTGGAAGTGTCTGGCGTTTAAGCTGCAGTTTAAGCTTAAACTGCAACTTAAACGCCACTCTTGGAAAAGGTTTCTGGGCCAAAAATATTGCAGTTTAAGTTAGCTTTTGAACACAAACATTAACTTAAACTTACTCTGGTATGAAACCCAACTGAATATCATGGTTTATGGGATTGGGCCTGAAGGATTGATGAGTCTGGAATTTCAATTTGTTGAGTCATGTGTCATTACTTGATTATCACTAAGTTGGCTCAATGAATGTTACAGAATTTGGATCAGCAGCCTCATCAAGATTATGGATCATAAACCCAAAGCAAAAGGAAAGCAGGGAGAGGCCTCAAAGCCCAAGAAACACAACAGAAGCTCAATATAGAAAGTGTATAAATAGGATAGAATTTAAGTTAGGAGGAACTTTTACCTTTTCATTTTTTGCTAGTTTTCATACCTTTGTAATTGAATTCAGAGCTATGACTCACTAAACCCCCTTTCATTGGGTTAGGGAGCTCTATTGTAATTCAATGAATCAATAATAGTTTATCTTCTTCTTCAATCTTTTCTCTTGAATTTTGTTAGAAAGCTTCTCGATCTAATTCCATTGGGTAGTTGTCTTGGGAAAGAAACTACCCATAATTGGAATCCTTCGGAACCTTGGGAAAGGAATGGAGGATTCATGCTAGAGAAGCTTTCTCACAGTGAATTGGATTGGGGTTTGGATGGATATTGTGACATGTAATCCTACCAAATTGTGGTTCATGAAACTGTGTGGTATAATCAGTGATCGAGCATCATCTCTTCTTATGAACATTTAAGCCAAGGGATTGGAAATTTGTTTGTTTTTAGAGAGAATTGGTGAGCCAAGGGATTGGGATCCAATCATATAAGATTGCCAAGCAAAATTCAATGAACGCATTGGTTGAGGAAGAGATAAACATGTTTTGATTCGGAGATCTCAATATCTCCTATAACCCAATGAATTCCCCATTTCTGATTTCCACTTTCTCTTTACATTCTGCAACTCAATTCATGCAATCACCCCCATTCCCTTTTAATTTCAGCAATTTAGCTTCTGCTCTTTAATTCATGCAATTTAAGATTCCGCCATTTCAATTTCTTGTCATTTACGTTTCCCGCCAATTTTACATTCCGCAATTCTCATCTAAATCTTGATTCCGCTCAACTAGAACATACTTCTAATCCGAATTGCTCACTCAACCAATCCTTGTGGGATTCGACCTCACTCTATTATGAGTTTTTACTTAACGATAACCGGTGCACTTGCCGGAAGGAATTTTGCCGATCGTGCAATTTCCTAAATCGTAGCATAACAAGTTTATGCGCATCACTTATCTTATCTAAAAAGGTCACTCCACACTACTATAAATACACTGGAGCATCCAGGTATAACTCATACTCTGATTCTACTAAAAACCTACTTAATACCCTTGCTAACTTAAGCATTGGAGTCCCTTGCAGGTACCCCCACCCTCCGGTGACAAAGGATCAGCAGTGTAATCAGTCCAACAAGTCGGATGCAGCCACTTCGTCTACCATCCACCAGCCGGGCATGTCAGCTCCGACCAATATAGAAGATCTCATCCGAGGTCAACCTACTGTTTCTGGTAACCCACGGAACAAAGTACAAGAACGAACAGAGAAGTATATCAACATGGAGGAAAACTCTCGACTAGGAGAGACCTCAAAATTTGGGTTCTCCTACTCCTCCCGAGATAAAGACAAAGAATCCCAGAAAAAGGAATATCAACACCGGGAAAAGATCAAAAAATACCACAATTACACCCCTCTTCGGGTGTCCCTTGTGGATGTCTACAGAAAAGTATGCCATACTTAAAAGATACCTCAAGCTCGACCACTCAAAAGCAAAAAAGGAGGAGAAAACCGGGCTGAATATTGTGAATATCATCGAATCTATAGACATGCCACCAACGAATGTTTCGATTTAAAAAATATCATAGAAAAACTAGTAAGAGAAGGAAAGTTAGATCAGTATTTAGCGAGCCGAGCAGACGATACCAGGAAAAGAAGAAGGGACGAGGATGTCGGACGGGCTGAACGACCACCTCGTACGCCCGAGAGATGTGTCCACATGATGCACGGAGGATTTGCTGGAGGAGGGATCTCCAAATCATCTCACAAAAGATATCTTAAAGAAGTATATCCATCAAGGGAAGAGAGGAAACACCCGACATCCCTACAATTACTTTTACCAAAGAGGACGCATTCGGCATCATCCCAGGATACGACGATCCCATGGTCATCACTATCATAGTGGCAAACGCAAATCTCCACCGCACACTGGTAGACCAGGGAAGCTCCGCCGACATCTTGTTCAAAGTTGCCTTCGACAAACTCGGCCTAGAAGAAAAAGAACTCAGAGCATATCCGAACAGGCTGTTAGGGCTGGGAGACACTCCAATTCAACCTCTTGGATACATCTCACTACATTCAACCTTTGGAAAAGGAAACCAGTCAAGAATGCTCAAGATAGGCTACATCGTGGTCAATGTGAGTTCAGCTTACAATGCCTTAATAGGTTGGACGACATTAAATCAGCTCGGCGCAGTAGTCTCGACTCCACATCTATGCATGAAGTTCCCAACTCTAGAAGGGATAGCTACAATAAAAGCAGACCAGAAGACGGCGCGTCGCTGTTATAACGAAAGTCTAAACCTCAGAGGCAGAGGAGAAGAATTCCACACCATCGAACTCGGAGGAGTTCAGAAGCGGGAAGAACTCCGTCCACAAACTAAAGATGAAGTAGAAAAAGTCCAGATCGGAGATATCCCAGACAAAATAACCAATATCGGTACAATCCTAAAAGGAGGCATAAAAGAATCACTTGTACAGTTCTTACGAGACAACGTCGATCACTTTGCATGGAAGGCTGCAGACATGCCAGGCATAGACCCCAAGTTAATGTGTCACAAGCTAGCAGTCTACCCAGGATCTTGGCCAGTGCAACAGAGACGTAGAAAGCTCAGACTAGAATGATCCCAAGCTGTGCAAGAGCAGGTACAAGCTCTACTAGAGGCAGGATTCATAAGAGAAGTCAAGTACTCACTATGGCTAGCTAACGTCGTCTTGGTGAAAAAATCAAATGGGAAATGGCGGATGTGCACCGACTACACTGATCTCAACAAAGCCTGCCCGAAGGATCCCTATCCACTCCCAAGTATCAACGTTCTGGTGGATGCCTCCACCGGATATAAATACCTCTCGTTTATGGACGCCTACACGGGATAAAACTAAATCCCGATGTACCCACCCGACCAAGAAAAAACTTCATTCGTAACCCCAAAAGCAAACTACTGCTACATCGTCATGCCTTTTGGACTCAAAAATGTGGGAGCTACGTATCAGAGATTAATGAATAAGGTCTTTACAGACCACATCGGGAAAATAATGGAGGTCTATGTGGACGACATGTTAATAAAGACACAAAGTGAAGAGACGTTACTGTCCGACCTCACCCAAGTATTCGACACTATAAGAAGGCATGGCATGCGACTTAACCCTGCAAAATGCACCTTTGCAGTAGAAGCTGCCAAATTCTTGGGTTTTATGCTCACACAAAGAGGAATCGAGGGAAATCCGGATAAATGCCGGGCCATACTCGACATGAAGAGCCCGACTTGTGTCAAAGAGGTACAACAACTCAATGGAAGGTTGGCAGCCTTGTCCAGATTTCTAGCTGGATCGGCAATAAGATCTCTCCCCTTCTACGCCACTCTAAGGAAGGGAAAAATGTTCGAATGGACAACGGAGTGTGAACAAGCTTTCCAAGATTTCAAAAGATTCCTGGGACAAGCACCAATTCTAACTCAACCACGGGGAGGAGAACCACTTATATTGTACCTCGCAGTATGAAATCAGGCAGTAGCCTCAGCACTGGTCTGAGAAGATGATAGTGGAGAACAACCTATATACTTCATCAGCAAAGCACTACAAGGGTCCGAACTGAACTACCAAAAAATAGAAAAATTTGCCTATGCTCTCGTACTAACATCTCGACGACTTCGCCCATATTTCCAAGCTCACACCATTAGGGTTCGGACTAACCAGCCCATAAAAGGGATTTTGCAGAAAACAGACCTAGCAGGCAGAATCTTGCAATGGGCAGTCGAGTTGTCTGAATTCGACCTTTAGTATGAAGCTCGGACAGCTATTAAATCACAGTATCTGGTCGATTTTATTGTAGAGTTTACGGACAATCCGGAAATCCCTACAGAATGGAATCTCTACGTAGATGGTTCTTCAAACAAAACCGGAAGTGGCGCAGGCATCATAATAGAAAATGATCAGGGAACCCAAATCGAACTTTTCCTGAAATTCGGGTTCCCCGCTTCAAACAATCAGGCCGAATATGAGGCACTACTAGCGACTCACAAGTAATCACCTCACAAATATCAGGGAGCTACCAAGCCAAGGATCCCACCATGAAAAAGTATTTGGACAAAACTAGGGAACAGCTCGGATAACTCGGGGAATATGAGGTCCGTCACATACCTCGGGAACAGAATGCTCGAGCTGATGCACTCTCAAAACTAGCCAGCACCAAACCAGGGGGCACCAATAGAAGCCTCATCCAGGAAATGCTGCAGAACCCGTCAATCTCGGAAGAAGAAAAAATCATAGCCATAATAGGTCTAGATCAAGGATGGATGACTCCCATAATTAACTACCTCAAAACGGAAACACTTCCTACAGATAAGAAGGAGGAAAAGAGGTTAAAACGAGAGGCACAATAATACACTATCATAAACAATACTCTATACAAAAGAGGGATTTTAATACCATTGTTAAAATGTGTGCCGACCTCCAACACAAAGGAAGTTTTAGAAGAAGTACACAGTGGCATCTGTGGCAATCATCTCGGAGCGCAGGCACTTACCAAAAAAGTACTCCAGGCCGGATTTTATTGGCCAACACTACAAAAAGAAGCCACAGAATCCGTAAAGACATGTCCACCATGTCAGAAACATGCCAACTTTCACAATGCCCCGCCAGAGGAACTCATCAGTGTAACCTCACCTTGGCCATTCGCAAAATAGGGACTCGACCTTCTCGGACCTATCCCTCAGGGATCAGGACAGGTCAGATTCCTCATAGTGGGGGTAGACTCTTTCACAAAATGGATCGAGGCAGAACCCCTAACTAACGCCACTGCTGAAAGAAGTCAAAAATTCCTATATAGAAACATTGTCACAAGGTTTGGGGTTCCATACTCTATCACCACAGACAATGGCACCCAGTTCACAGATGCAGGCTTCAGAAAGTTGGTGGCTGATGTGAACATAAAACACCAATTCACTTCCGTAGAACATACCCAGGCCAATGGACAAGCCGAAACTACCAACAAAGTCATATTGGCTGGGCTAAAATGGAGATTACAGGAGGCAAAGGGAGCCTAGGCCGAAGAGCTCCCACAAGTCCTTTGGGCATATCGAACAACTCCACACTCCACCACAAAGGAATCACCATTCATATTAGCTTACGGGATGGAGGCAATGATCCCAGTGGAGGTTGAAGAAGGGTCGCCCAGAGTGATCCAATATATTGAAGAGGCCAACTCCCAACTTCAAAGGGAAGAACTCGACTTACTTCCAGAAATCCGAGAAAGAGCCCGAATCAGAGAAGAAGCATTAAAACGTCGAATGGCTTCAAGATACAACCAAAGGGTAGCGCCACAAGGTTTTGCCGAGAACGACCTCATCCTAATCCGAAATGATATCGGAACAACTCGACCTGGAGAAGGAAAGCTGGCAGCAAATTGGAAAGGACCCTATCGAGTCATAGAAGTACTTGGAAAGGGCTATTACAGGTTCTCCGAACTCGAAGGGTGAGAGCTTCCTAGGTCATGACATGCCTGCAACCTAAGAAGGTATTATAGTTAGAGGTAATAAAGATCTTAAGGCGCACTCTTTTTCTTGAAAAGGTTTTTTAATGAGGTGCCAAGTCAAGATCCACAAATTGCCCGACTTAGAGGGATAAAACTCCCACATGTATATATCTACATTCTCCTTTGAATAAAGATTTTTAGATTTTCTACAAACTCTCAAGACGCATTAATCTAAAACGCTAAAAAAAATTCATCTCCCGATTATAAAGGTACAAGATCGGTAGAAAGTGAAGATCAAATTCACTGTCCGATCACAATAAAGACCAAAGAAGATGAAAACCAAATTCATCAAAAGGCCGACCAAACAAGGATCAAACCTAACATCGACAAAATCGGCAAAGATGAAAAAAGCGACAAAAACAGAATAATGTAAGAAGTTATAGAAAGTGATCCATAGAAAGGACCTGACGAGGTCTTAATAAAATGGGTTGCTAAAAATAACTTAAAAGAAAGGCCGACATAAAGAAGTCGGACTAGTCGACGACAATAACCAAAGTTATAAAAAGTCAATCCCTGGAAAGAGACCTGGCCAGCCCTAGAAAAGAGGATTACTAGAAATAACTTAGAAGAGACCGACTTGATGAAGTCGGCCTCCCACAAACAAGTAATCCTTAAAAGAGACCTGACAAAGGTACAAAAAGAGGATTACTAGAAATAACTTAGAAGAGACAGACATGATAAAGTCGGCCTCCCACAAACAAGTTTAAAAAGTAATCCCTAAGAAAGAGCTGACAAAGGTCCAAGAAAGAGGATTACTCGAAATAACTTAGAAAGGACCGGCGTAAAAAAGTTGGCCCAAAACCAAAAGAGTTATAAAAGTAATCCCTAAAAGAGACCTGACAAAGGTCCAAGAAAGAGGATTACTAGAAATAACTTCAGGCCAAAGTAAAGAAGTCGGCCGAAAGAAGCCATACCAATTGGACCCAAAAATCCACAACCTTAAAAGAATTAAGCCACAAGTATGAAAATACGAAGGCAATCAAAAGAGGTCGGACAACAAGGCTCCAACACTCCCAAAAACCTAAAAGGTATTAGACAAGTACAGACAAACATGTTGTGAAAAGCACAAGTTATAATAATAACAAAAGCTCAAGAGGCCATCAAAAGTCAGCCCCGAGAGCTTAAGAAACTACTTTGTTTTTCAAAATAAAGTTGCTAAAAATGCAACTAAAAGAGTATCAAAAAGTCAGAACCACCAATTACAAAATATAAAAAGTTCAAAGCCCACAAGCCGGGCTATATACACAAACATCCAGAATAATCATAGAGGATCCGAAGAGTTCCCAGTCACAGCATCACGAGGAGAAGGAGGACGAGTCTGAAGAGGCACCACGTCTATCATCCCGTCATCCCGGTTCAGGACCTGACAATCGGAATCCGACTCGGGATGACCAACCTCAGCTGAAGGAGTCGAAGAAGTTGGCGCAACAGAAGCTTTAGCAGCAGGTACAGGGGGAGGTTTGACATCATCATCATCGTCAGGGCCATTAGGGACAATTTTACCATCCTTCACAATGTTGTCCAAGCTGAAGAGAGTAAGGTCGAGCTTGGGTGCAAGAACTCGAACTTGCTCCTTCAGGTTCTCATAAGCAGCATTTACACTGCCTTCAAGGTGACCCTGGAGCTCGGCATAATTAGCTCAAGCAGACTCCAAATCCTCCCTAAGACCCATCATCTCCCTGTAAGTCGTGACATAACTCTCCTTGTGCTTCAGCGCCATATCTTCAGACAACTTGGCAAAAGCAGCCAAAGCTACAGCCCGAGTTTTCTCACCCTCCAACTCCTTCTCCAACCTCGCAACCTTCACCTCAAGCTCCTCCTTTAAACCCTTAATCCGGTCAAACTCTGATTTGGCCTCCTCCATAAAGGCCTTCGTTGCGTGGATAGGAAGATCTTGGGCAGTTCGATACAGAGCCGCCCCCATATGGGCCATCTTGATGCCACTTCGAGTTATGAAATCCAAGTGACAGAGAAGAGAAACATCATCCATAGGAAGGGCACCATAGGGGCCAATCTACTGGTCGACAAACCCAATGGCATCAAAATCAGGAGCGTCCAGATTGAAGGGCTCAACGGTCCGAGGTCTTTTTGAAGGAGGAACAGCCGGAGGAGAAGAAACGGCAGCGGAAGACTTGGGAGGGTCGAGCACATAGACTCGAGGGGTAGGAATCATTCTCCTCGGTCCAGGAGAGCTCGGTACTGACGGCTTCGGCAGGACATGAGAGGATCTCTCCCCAGCCACCTTGGCCGAGATGTTCTGGGCAGCAGTAGCCTTCCTCGCCTTTTTGAAGGCCCTCATGGAGTCGTTATTTTTAACCAACTCTGAAAAACGAAATCAACAATATAAGCAGATTACAAACTAGAAAACGAAGAAAGCAAAGTAAAGAGGAGCAAAATATAATGAATACCAGCACAGTTCGGACAAGGGATGGATTCCCCAAAAATTTCTTCGTATCAAGATGGGGAGGTTCCCCCCAAATATCCTCCAAGACTGTTACAAAAGCCTTCTCGACCTCGTCCAACATTTCCCAAGTATACCTAGACACCACTACGTTCTTCTGCCATTCTAAGGGAAAGCGGGGCTTGCCATTCTCATCCAAAAAGAAAGGACGAGCTCTTTCAACAGCTCGGATCTTAAAAAAGTAATTTTTAAAATCCCTGAAAGACTCATCATACATGGAAAAAATTTTATGTCCCTGGGCGGACCTAAAAAAAATCCAAGAAGCTTTCTTTTTGGTAGTCCCAGGCTTGGTCAACACAAAGAGATATAGAAAAAGAGTTTGAGAAGGTTTAACATCAAATTCTTGACAAACCAACTGAAAAATCTTAATGAAACCCCAAGAATTTGGGTGAAGCTGAGATGGAGCTACGTTACAAGGCCATAATAGGTCGGTCTCAAAAGAAGTGAAGGGAAGGGTGATGTTCATCTGGCTAAAGAAGAAGTCGTATGCATAAAAAAAGGGACGCTCCCCCTGGGTCAGAACAGCGAAGCAGACCCTCTCGTCAGAATCAGGTGCTACCAATTCATAGTTATTTTCTTGGTCCCTACTACTACAGATTCGATGATGTCTCCTAAGCTCCACACAGAATTCCGAATTAGCTAGAGAAACACATAGCAACACAAGGGAGTCCAACCAGTTGGACATCCCCTCAGGAACCTTAGAAGACGCCTCGATAATATTTTTGCGAGAAGACATGGCCAACTAATCCTACAAACAAGAAAGGAAAATAGATTACTAACCAAAAAATAGCTCGGGCGATATCAAAACAACTCGGACGACATGATCCAGAGCAATACAAACAGTAAAAGGAAAGCCCCAAGACACACACCATGGTCTAGGGGCATCCTTTGGGGGCAGTGACATAGAAAAAAAGACTCAGGAAAACCTATAGAAACTAAAACAACCTAGCAAAAGACTCTAAGAAAAAAAAATGCAAATCAGAGCAAGATCACCAAGAAGACCATTGTTCTCTACAAAGCTATTACAACAAATAAAAACTTTCTTCCAATCAACACTCCGAAGAGAAAATGGATTGTTAAAGTCACCTCGCAACTACAGTTTCAATCTACAAGAACTACCAAGCAACAAAATATATTAAGGAAAAAATCATCAAAGACGTAACCTTTTCCAGAAACGAATAAGCCATTATCCCACAGAAACTACAAAATCAAACAGCAATGCAACAAACATGCAAAGCCCTAAGATAAGCCCTAATCATCAGAAGAAATACCAAAGTATAATAAGGTCGAAAGAAAGCCAGAAAGATACATCACTATGACAGACAGGCACAAAAATACGAAAAGGTTCAAGCTTTCCAACAATGCACTCAAGCAAATATATAAACTTTACCAAAGAAATAAAAGGAACAATGAAAGAAGTAAAAGAAACGAGAGCCAACCTGAAGAGAAAGGAGAAAGCTCTGAAGAAGTTAGAGGACGGAGCGAATAAAATCCGGAATCGCTTTTCAAGCAAAGCACCAACAAGCACCAAACAAGCGTCACAGAGAAAATGCAAGTCTCAGGCAAAACAGAAAGACAGAGAGAAAAGGGGGGAAGTTATAGAGAAGAGAAAACCAATTTTTTATATAAAGTTCAAAATAAAAGTGGCAAGAGAAACGGGGCATTAAAATCAATTAATGAGGGTATTAAACCCTCGCACATTTCCAAGACAAGAATGCTAGGCGCGTGCTTTTAGAAGAAAACAATGGAGAAAACACTTCACATTCGAAAGCTTCAGCGAAGTCTACAAAATGCTCGAGTTCGGCTTCACCATAAAAGGATCGAAGTCCTAAAACTAAAGACTCGATCTCAAAAGGAAGACTGAGCTTGAGCAGGGGCACTGTTCATACCCTGGGTCGAGCTGTCTGACCCGGGATGTTCTACTGACAAGTTGACCGACCTCTTCAGGTCAGGACTACCCGACCTCTTCTCATAGAGCTCGGCCAAATCACCAGGAAAGCCTAAGAAGGGCCCAAATAGAAGACCACGCCCCAAATCCTAAGGCAGCCCAAGCCTACAAAGAGGAGGGTGATTCCCTTGAAGATAAGATGACCTCACTTAAAGATAAGATAAGATAAGATAAGATAACTATCTTATCTCCAGAAAGGTCACTCCTCACCATTATAAATACACTGGAGCACCTAGCTATAACTCATACTCTGATTCTACTAAAAACCTGCTTAATACCCTTGCTAACTTAAGCATCGGAGTCCCTTGCAGGTACCACCACCCTCCGGTGACAAAGGATCAGAAGCATAGCCAGTCCAACAAGTTAGACACGACAGCTCTGGCCGCCACCCACCAACCGGACACGTCATCTCCGACCAGTACAGAAGATCTCGTCCAAGATCGACCTACAGTTTCAGGTAACCCTCGGAACATGTACCAAGGATGGAACACTTCAAGATGGGAGAAGCCTCAAGGAATTGATCACTCCTATTGGCAACAACCTCCGGATACTTATAGGTATAATTCACACCCTAGTGCATACCAATTCAATGGCTATGGTGACTCTTTTTATGATAATCAAGTACCACCACTATATGATTCTGAACCTTATCTTCAACATGACTATCAACCATGCTCACAACCCCATTTTTACCAAGCACCTTCTTGTGACCCACATCCATTGTATGACCAACCACCCATACTATATTCTTATGACCATTATGAGCAAGAACCTTTAGAACCACCACAACCCTATCAAGATTACTACCATGAACCACCTCAATACTCACAATCTCCATACCCATATCAAGAAGAACCACCTTCCTACTATGAACCCTCTCTCCAAAATGATGAACCCTTTTATCCACCCCAAGCTCCGATAGATGATTCTCTCACCTTGCTACTTCAAGGCCAAGCAGATATGCAAAGGAACACCCTAGAGTCTATGACTAACTTGACCAAGGTAGTGTATACTTTAGCCTACCAATGCTTGAACACTCAAGGTGCTTCCATAGCCACATGTGAAGAATCAATTGAAGAGTATAGCATGAAGGAGAGATTGGAAACTCTGGTGGGAAATGAGGAATGTTATTTTGTATTGGAGCAACTAGAGGAAGCCGTGATTGTTGAAGAAAAGGAGGAAGTGGTTGAGGATTTAGGAGATGTTGAAAGTCCATGGGAATGTAGCATCATGGAGCACTCTTTGAAGAAGCTTGATATTGATGTTGAGGAGGGTGCGCAACCTCCAAGGCATATCATCGTTGGAGATTTGGAAGAAGTTTATCAAGAGATGGATTCAATCATGGAGGAATTTCTATCTATAATTAAATCCTTTCCCATTGGATATGAAGTTGAAATTATAGAAGAATGTGCACAACCTCCCATAGCCTTGGTGAGCAATGAAGAAGAGAGTGAATCGAAAGAGAGCTACCAAAGGGAAAAGGTTGAAATTGAAGAAGTTTGCGAAGAGGTAGAGATAGTCAAGGAAGAGCACAAAGGAGTGGAGCTTGCAAGATCATTGGGACCACCCTTTCCTAAGTCACCATCCTACACAACATTCAAGTGGGTAAAATTCTTGTCCCTAAGCTTTACTTTCTCACTTGAATATGGTTTTATTGAAAATGATGGTCAACATAGAGCTCTTGGTGAGAGTTAAAAGTAGAAGAGAGTTGTGTAGTAGTTGAAACATCACTCTAAATTCATGATGGTTGCATGCTCAAAGTTGTATAGTAATGATTGGTGGAGGACCAAATTGCATGGGTCTAGGAAGTTATTTGGAAGCTTCTTTGAGAATTCTAAGGTCATGCCACCCGGATGGAATAATGATGACCAATTTAAGGATCGGTGTCAAAACAAAGTGTGGGATCTAGGATCGCACAAGGAAAATCAAATTTGGGAGCTCATGGTTTGTGAAGAACTCTATCAAAGCTTGAAGATATTAAAATTGAAGAATGAAGCTTATTAGAGACTCAAGCATTGGTGGATGTTCAAGGATAGCTTTAAGCACAAGCCACTTTGAGAGGAGCTCCCCATAAGTCCAACTTAAGGACAATAAACAAAAGTGCTAGGTAGGAGACACCCCACCATGGCAACTTCTTTTCATTTTCTCTTTTTGTATATATTGGTAATTAGTTTAATTTCATGTTTTGTTGAGTTTGTTGAATATAATTGATAGTTTGGTCTGTTAAATAAGGTTTTATGGTGTTTTGGTAGCTGTTTGGAGGTTGGGAATGCTAGGTTTGGTCCAAAAACATAGAAAAATTTTGAAAAATAGAGCACCATCCACGCGTATGCGCACCTCACGCGTACGCGTGCATTAAGCATTTTCACCTCTCCACGCGCACACGCCATGTACGCATACGCGTGGATTGCAAGATTTTTCCTTCCAGCCATTTTCCCGAGAGTTGTGCCTACTCTGCGCTAGCACTATGCCTGAGGCACAAACCAACTCGCGCGTATGCATACATGACATGTACGCGTCACTCTCGAAATAAACCATCGACGCGGACGCGCCATGTACGCATACATGTCGCGTCCACTACACCATCATCCACGCGCGCGCACCATGCATGCGTACACGTGGATGACCTTCCTTCACTACACATCTTTTCTTCTTTTCTTTCCATTTCTTTCCTTCTTCTTTCTTCTTCCCTTCTCCTACCCTTCATCTGACACTCCCAAACACCATCTATAACCACTTCTTTTAGTTAGTTACGTTAGTTACTTACCTACTTAGTTTTGTTCTCATTTTCTTTTTTTTCTTTTTCATTACAAGTGTTGGATTATTGATTTAGTTCACTATACATTGCTGCTTATTATTAACTACATGCTATCTTAGCTTGACTGTTTTTAAATGTTCATTGTTGGATTTTTTTTTGAGGTTATATTTTGCTACTTGGTTTTGAGTTCTTCATGCTCACCTTTTGAAAATACCAAGTGATGAGAATCGCCTTCGAGCTTGTAACTCTTCTTGAATTGCATGAATTGGCCACCATATAATTTGAATCCTTTTCCTCGATTAGGCAATTTCTTGATGGATGTCGCGCATTTACTTTAATTCATTGTGTTTTATGATTATATGCATCCATATGCTTTTAGCTTGAATGCTCTCATGCTTCTTTAGTGCTTGTTTTACCTTACAAGTCTATTTAAAGAATCTCAAGCACACTAGGATAAGTGAAATGCATGTTTCTTTTGTGACATCGCTTTTTATGCTAATGTGTGTTCTAAAAGGCGCGCAATTTAGAATTCACAAACTTTTTTTGTCCTTAATTTCACACTAATTCACTCACTCAATTCTAGTGATTATTACCTTATTCCAACAATGTATGCTTCCTTGCTTTTGTATCTTCTCATCTTATGGTGCTATCTTCTATTTTGCATGATTGATGCACCACAAGCAAAAACGGAAGGAAGACTAAGAACATGTAGTAACCAGTTGATCTACCAGCTGAAGGTGGCAATCTGGAAAGTCACCGTACCCGCTTGCTCATCTTTAAATGCACCGAGGACGGTGCAAACTTTTAAGTGTTGCGAGGTCGTCCAACCGTTCGGTGTTCATGGGTGACAATTCTCTAATTTCAACACTTTTGCATTTCATTTTAGGTCTTTTAGGATTTTTACTTGCATTTTATTATTTTTTCAAATATACACACAATAAGCTTAGTCAAAATAATTAAATTTTTCATGATTTCTATCTATAGGGCACACCAATTGATTTGAGTGAAAACTTTTCATAGAACTTGCTTGAATTGTATATATATTGTGGAACATATTTTTGAGCGAAGAACACACAACCTAGTGAGTTTTGAGCCTAATGGTGTGGTTACATCTTATAACCACTTATTTCCCTTCTTGTGTGCATTAT
The DNA here is from genome assembly GCF_059453495.1 of Arachis ipaensis. Classification (NCBI taxonomy): domain Eukaryota; kingdom Viridiplantae; phylum Streptophyta; class Magnoliopsida; order Fabales; family Fabaceae; genus Arachis; species Arachis ipaensis. The sequence goes on from NC_142440.1 coordinate 84,304,119, forward strand.
TCTCTCTCTATGATTGTAATCCTTGATTTGTTTGATTCTTTATGTCTATTATTTTGTGTAGACATGCATTTATATGATTGAGGCCATCATTTCAAATCGGCCACTTACCCAAATATCCTTACCATTTATCTTCCATTGTTAGCCAATTTGAGCCTACGATTAACCCACTTGTTCTTAATTTAGCACATTACAAGCGTTAAAGCGAAAAATAATAAAAGACCTTCATTTGAATCTTTGATTAGCTTAGGCTAGTGTGTGTGTATCATTCAAGTGTGGGAACCTTGGGACATTGGGTGAATAAAAGGGTAGTTTTGTATTTTTGTTGTAAATATTGGGAATTAGGTACATGCTCATGTGTAATGAATGTAAAACCTTATGCATTGATGCTCTTGTATATATTTTATTGCAAAGAAAAGTGAGAAAAAACAAAAGAAAAAAAAGAGAAAAATAAAAGAAAAAAATTTGAATATGGAAAAGAAAAAAAAATTAGAAAAAGAAAGAAAGAGAAGAAAAATAAAGAAATAAAAAGGGGACAAAATGCCCCAAAGCAAAGTAAAGTTCAATAAAGATCAATGCATATGATTTGTAATAAAATGAAAATGAAGTGCATGAGTATGTTAAAAAGTGAAAATAATGGGTAGTTAGGTTAGTTTTGAAGTTGTATAGGATGTCATAGGTTAGGTGGGAGGTTTAAGCTTATCAAAGATTCGAATTTCAAGCTCACTTGACCAAATATGCATCTTACCGTGACCCTAGCCCCATTACAACCAATGAAAAGACCTCATTATAATTGTATGCATGCATGGAATAAATGTTGATTGTTAGAAGAAAAACAAATCTTGGAAAGCATGATTATGAGAGAATTGAGAGAATCAACCCTAAACACTTGAGCGAATAGAGTGTAAACACATCCGGCGAGGGTTCGATTACTCAATTACATGTTCCACCTATGATCATCTCTTTTCATGCAAGTTTGTAAAAATATTTAATGACTCAATTTAATTGTGGATTAGACTTGCTAATACCTTTAGCCCTTGTTCTTATATTGATTTTCTTGAAAATTGATTTATTTTGACCAAGCAATTGCATTCATGTAGACAGTTGCATATAGGTAGATTTCATTTAGCTTAGTTTGCATTGAATAAATGTTGATATCCTTTACTTTCTCTTGGTTTAAGCATGAGGACATGCTTGGTTTAAGTGTGGAAAGGTTGATAAACCCCATTTTTAGGGTTTATCTTGTGGTGAATTTAGAGCATTTTATTAACATTTCCTCACATTTACTCAAGGAAATAGCATGGTTTTGTGATTGTCTCGTTATTTGTGCTTAGATGTGAAAACATGCTTTAGACCTCTAATTTGATGATTTTTATTCACCTTTGATTCCACTAGATGCCTTGATTTATTTGTTAAGTAATTTCAGGTTGAAAAGGCTAGGAATGGATCAAAGGAATGAAGAGGAAAGCATGCAAAGTGGAGAACACATGGAAAAGCCAAAGATTTGGGTATATTCATCCACGCACACGCACACTGTACGCACACGCGTGGATCGCGGAACTCAAGGGACGCGCACGCATGCTGTACGCATATGCATCAGTGGCCGCACGTGATTTTTAAATGGAAAACGTGCCCATCAAATTCTGAGGAGTTGTGGGGCCTAGTTTGCAACCAACCTTGGCGCCAAAATGCATAAAAGGACCAAGGATTGAAGGGAATCATCGATTAGCATCATTTTTACACATTAGGAATAGTTTAGAGTTAGTTTTAGAGAGAGAAGCTCTCACTTTTCTCTAGGATTAGAATTAGGATTAGGTTTAGTTCTTAGATCTAGGTTTTCATTCATGCTTTCTTCCACTTTTGCTTCTCAATTCTTGTTGTCACATTCATCATTCTTCTATTCTTTTGTTGCAATTTCCTTTATGTTGTTTCCATGATTTGTTGTAGATCAACTCTTGCTCCTTCTCTTTTCTTTCAATTCAATTCAAGGTAATTCATAATAATTGTGTTTTTTTTTTATTGTTGGAATTAATTCCTTGTAATTAGTTGTTGTTAGATTTTGCTCTTGTTATTGTTTTTCTATGCTTTCCTTTTGTGCCTTCTAAGTGTTTGATAAAATGCTTGGTTGGATTTTAGTGTAGATTTTGTTCCTCTTGGCCTAGGTGGAGTAGTTAGTTCCGCTTGAGTTATCTAATTCCTTTGTTGATTGATAATTAGAAGTTGCTAATTGATTTGGATACCACTAAAGCTAGTCTTTCCCTTGGGAGTTGGCTAGGACTTGTGGAATCAAGTTAATAAATCCACTTGACTTTCCTCCATGGTTAGAGGTTAACTACGTGGTAGCAATGGACAATTTGTGGTCACAATTGAGGAGGATAACTAGGATAGAACTTCTAGTTCTCATATCTTGCCAAGAGCTTTGTTAGTTGTTAGTTTATTTTCTTTTCCATTTATATTTCTTGTCTAAAATCTCAAAAACCCCAAACATACCTCATAACCAATAACAAGACACTTTACTGCAATTCTTAGGGAGAATGACCCGAGGTTCCAATACTTCGGTTCATAAATTTAGGGGTTTGTTTTAGTGACAAACAATCTTTTGTATGAAAGGATTATTGTTTGAGTTAGAAACTATACTTCGACGAGATTTCATTAGCGAAATTCTAAACCATCAAAAATCCATTCATCACTTTTTCTATTTTTATTTCTTTTTCTGCTATATAATTTTTTTTCTCGCATTTTTTTTCGCATATATTTTTTTTTGCTGCTTTTTCTGTCTTCAAGAATGAATTTTTGAATTTTTCATATTACCAAAAATACTTCTCCTTTTTCATCATTCTTTCAAGAGCCAACATTCTTAATTCCAATTTTAAATATGCACAGTTCATTCATACATTCAGAAAATAAAAATAATGCCACCACATCAAGATAATTGAACTATTCTTAAGGTAAAACTTGAAATTCATGCATCTTAATTTTCTTTTTTCAAATAAAATTTTCTTTTATGCAAGGGAAGAGATATATGGAACATTTTATAACTTTAAGACATAGATAGAAATGATCACGTAATAAGAACACGAGAACAGACAATAAAACATAATGGAAATAGAAAAATAACATAAAAGAAGGGGGTGATGGAACGGGATCACCTTAGTGACGACGGCTACCACTTCCTCTAGAGAATCCAATAGAGCGCTTGATGTCTTTAATGTCACGCCCTTGTCTCTGTTGTTCTTCCCTCATAGCCCTTTGATGTTCTCTAATTTCGTTGAGGATGGTGGAATGCTCTTGATGCTCCATCCTTAGTTGATTCATGTTAGAGCTTAATTCTCCCACAGAAGTATGCCATTGATCCCAATAGCTTTGAGGAGGAAAATACATCCCTTGAGGCTTCTCAAGGATCTCATGTTGAGGCGGCTCCACATGCTCATGTTGTGGTTCATGTGCCGGCTCTCTACTATGCTCCACCATTCTTTTAGTGATGGGCTTATCTTCCTCAATTAGAGCATCGCCTTCTATGACAATTTCGGCTGAATTCCATAGGTGACAGATAAGATGAGGAAAAGCTAACCTTGCTTGGATGGAGGGCTTGTCTGCCACTTTGTACAATTCTTGAGGTATCACCTCATTTACTTTGACCGTGATGCAATGGATCATGATGGCTCGGTCTATGGTCACTTCAAAGCGGTTGCTAGTAGGGATAATAGCACGTCAGATAAATTCCAACCATCCTCTAGCTATGGGCTTGAGGTCAGGCCTTCTTAGTTGGATAGCCTTGCCATGGGAATCTCTTTTCCACTGTGCTCCTTCCACACAGATGTCTGAGAGCACTTGATCTAGTCTTTGACCAAAATTGACTCTTCTAGTGTAAGGATGTGGGCCTCCTTGCATCAAAAGCAAGTTGAACGCCAACCTCAAACTTTTCAGACTAAAGTCTAAGATTCTCCCTCAGACCATGGTGCTCCAATTTTTAGGATGAGGGTTCACACTAATGTCATGGTTTTTCATGACCCATGCATGAGCATAGAACTCTTACACCATTAAGATCCCAACCTCTTGGATGGGATTGGTTAGGACTTCCCAACCTCTTCTCCGAATTTCATGTCGGATCTCTGGATACTCATTCTTCTTAAGCTTAAAAGGGACCTCAGGGATCACCTTTTTCTTTGCCGATACTTCATAGAAGTGGTCTTGGTGGGCTTTGGTGATGAATCTCTCCATCTTCGAAGATTCAGAGGTGGCAGCTACGGCCTTTTCTTTCCTCTTTCTAGAGGGTTCTCCGACCTTGGGTGCCATAAGCGAGAATGGAAAGTAAAAAGCAAAGCTTTTCTAACACCAAACTTAAAACTTTGCTCGTCCTTGAGCAAAAATAAACAAAAGAAAGGAATGGAGTAGAAGAAGAAGAAAATAGATGGAGATAGAGGAAGAAGAGCAATCGGCCAAGTGAGGGCTAAAGGTGTATGAGTAGTGTGTGAGATAGGTGGAATGAGGGGGGTATTTATAGGGAGGTTATGGTTAGGATTTCGAATTAATGGGGGGGGGGAATATGAGTGGAAAAATTTGAATTTTAGTGGGTGGGGGTTGGTGGGAGCTATGATGGTTTGGGGAAGAGATATGAATGTGATTGGTTGAGGGTTTATAGGGAAGTGTGTGTGGGGAAGTGTGAAAATAAGAGAGAAGAAGGTGGGGTAGGTGAAGATGTTGCGGGACCCATATGGAATTCATATTCCCTGCCCCCCATATGGGCGTTGAACGCTCAGCTCATGCTCCATAGCTGGCGTTGACATTCAGGGTGAACACCCAGAAGGGACCTCCTTCCTAGCGTTTAATGCCAGGTCTTCTGGTCTATTGGGTATTGAATGCCCAGCCTCTGCTCCAAGGCTGGTGTTCAACACCAGTAATGTTAACCTTTGTGGGCGTTAAATTCCCACTCTTGCCATTTTGTCTGGTGTTCAACGCCAACAAGACATATTCTCCAGGGTATTCTGTTTCCACTTCTGAATGTTTCTGTCTCTGTTCTGACTAATGCACATGATCATGAGCCTAAAGAAAATAATTTAAAAAAACAAATTCAAAGAAAAATATAAATAATAACTATGGTTGGGTCCCTCCCAACAAGCGCTTCTTTAACGTCACTAGCTTGACGGTTAGCTCCTTACGGAGAATGATATAGACTCAGAATTTTGCCCTTTACAGTTAACTTTCTTCTTGTCTTCTCATGGATGAGCTCCACATGCTCTAGAGACAAGACACGACTCACTGTATATGGTATGACTTATTTCTTGGTGAAGACAACTCTCATGCCAGGTGAGAGGCCTTCAGTGGGGATCTTTTTGTCCCTCCAGCCTTTAAGTACTTTCTTCTTAGTTCCTTTGGTCTCAGTGCTTGTTGATGGCTGCCCATCACTAAACTTAGAATGAGTGTATGGGGACTTAGTGAAGCTCTGCACTGAAGGTGATGGTTAGAACACTAAGTGTTGCACAGTTATCTCTCTTTTCTCAGAGGGAGAGTTGGGGTGAGGCATCTTGAACAAGATGTGCTCTTCCCCTAGTTGTAAAATCAGTTCTCTCTTTGCTATATCAATGATACCACTGGCACTGGATAGGAAAGGTCTTCCAAGGATGATGGATTCATCCTCATCTTCCTCAGTGTCTAAGATTATGAAGTTTGCAGGGATGTAAAGGTCTTCAACCTTCTACTAAGCCATATGTTTTTTTCATTGACTTGTCTGCCATTGATGAGTCTATATTTGATGATAATTTTTTGCTTAATTTGGATGCATTTCATCACATAAACTCACACTTAATTACTTGAATAGCATACTTTTGTGTTTTCTCCCTAAATTGATCCTAAATGTAAAAACATGTGTTTTTCGTGCTTAAATTAGTGATTTTAATCCCACTTTTATACCATTCGATGCCATGACATGTTTGTTGAGTGATTTTAGGTCCTTTAGGCAAGAATGGATAGGAAAAAGTGGAAGGAAGCATGTACAAAGGGAGAACACATGAAGAAAACAAAGGAGAATCACACAGCCAAGTGTGTGTTCACACAATCCTCCGTGGGTACGCACAAGAGAAGAATCTTCAAGTGTGCGTACGCACAATCCTCCGTGCATATGCACAAGAAGAAAAATAAGCATGTGTGCATACGCATAGGACCCAGCGCGTGACTTCATTATTAATGACCAATTTTGGGGCCCTTTTGGCCCAATTTTGGGTCTCTTTTGGCCCAATTTTGGAAGGCTTGATGCTGAGTGGGAGTGCTATATGAAGGGGAAATGACCACGTATGAAGGCATTAGCTTACATTAGGTTTTATGAGGCTTACATTAGGTAGATTAATTAATTTAGGCATAGGAGTAGTGTAGAGTAGAGAATTCTCTCTTAGGGTTTATGTAGTTTCCATTGTAGCATTTTATAGCAAGCTTTGATCTTGGATTTTACTCATCTTTTGTAAGTAATCTTTAATTTCCTCTTTAATTTCACTACTTTTGCTTTTGTTTCCTTTGGTTCAAGTACTTTGTTAATATTTGCAATTTTAAGTTCTCGAAGTTTTGATTGATGAATTTACTGTTTTATGATTTATATTTGCTTGATTGCATGTTTATTGTTGATATTGTGAATAGTTTGGTTATAGTATTCCTTTTTCCTTCATAACCTTACATGTTTTTCTTTTATGCCCACAAGGTGTTTATGAAAATGCCAATTATCATATTGCAAGTATAGTCTACTGGAACTTAGGAATTAAAATTGATAATTAGCCTAGAGCTGGTTAGGAATTTTTTTCAAAATAAGATTGGTGTTGCAAGTATAGTCCTGATGGGATATTTTCGCGGAAAAATGAATTTCTCTAAAACACCCAAACTTAACCGGCAAGTGCACCGGGTCGCATCAAGTAATAATAACTCACGGGAGTGAGGTCGATCCCACAGGGATTGAAGGATTGAGCAATTTTAGTTTAGTGGTTGATTTAGTCAAGCGAATCAAGATTTGGTTGAGAGATTTGTGATTTGCAGAATTTAAATTGCATAGAAAGTAAAGGGAATGGGTAATTGGCATGAAATTAAAGAGAACAGGAATTAAAGTGCTGAATCTTAAAGAACAAGAAATTAAATGGCAGAAACTTAGAACGCAAGAAATGTAAATTGCAAAATCTTAAAGTGCAAGAAATGTAAATGGCTTGAATTGTAAAGGGAATGGGGAGTTGGATTTGCAGAAATTAAACAAGGAAATGTAAAATTGCAACAAGCAGATGAATAGAAGAACACTTGGATTGAATCAGATCTAGAAACAGAATTGTAAATGAGCATGAAAACAGTAAACAGGGAATGGGAAATGGAAAATCCGGATCTCAGGACCCAAGAGACTAGAAAACCAAGTCTAGATCTCAATGCCTTCCTAGATCCAACAAGAACAATTGCAAAGGAAATTGTAAATTGCAAAGAAAGTAGATGAAGAACAATTAACCGAAACTGAAATTTAATTAAGCAGAAAATTAAACAAGATTCCAAGGTGAGATTGAAACAGAATTTCTTCAATTCTCCACCCAAAATCCAAGACAAGAAAAGTAAAGAGTGCTGGGCAAGAACAAGGAAGAAGAGAGATCAATTCTCCTCCCAAATTCTCTTGAATTAAAATAACAATGCTAAGAATTGTAAAAGTGAGCTCTCAATCAAACCAGAAAAGAAAACTCTCTGAAAACTCAAAGGGCAGCCCCTTTAAAACTTAAATTCTAATCTATTTATACACTTTCTTCAAATGGTCTTCAAGCCTTCATGGGCCTTTGCTCTTGGTGGAATTGGGTTGAGAGAGGCCTTGGTTGATTGCTCTTGGAGTTTGGAGAAGAACCGAATTGAACCGGGTTGGAATCATGAAAGCTTGAGTAAAAGTTGGAGTAAACGTTAGGGTCTAACTTTTGCTCCAACTTTTCACATCAGCACCCTTGTTTTGCTGATACCAACGTTGGGGCAAAAGTTAGGGGTCTAACTTTTGCTCCAATGTTGGCCTCCCCTTAGTTATTCATGGCGCCAACGTTAGCCAGAAAGTTAGGGGCTAACGTTGGCGCAAACTTTTGCTAGCCCAGGGAGTTTTTCAAGCGCCAACGTTAGCCAAAAAGTTAGGGGCTAACGTTGGCGCAAACTTTTGGTGCATCCAGGGAGTGTTTTTCATGCCAAAAGTTAGCCAAAAAGTTAGGGGCTAACTTTTGCTCCAACTTTTGCCCAAAAGTTAGCCAAAAAGTTAGGGGCTAACTTTTGCTCCAGCTTTTGCTTCCTGGTTCATAATTAATTGAAGACTCAAGTCATTCCTCCTAGCCATTCCTTCTTGCATCAACCTTTCTCCAAGCTTTCTTCACCTATCATTAATCAACCAAACACATCAAAGCTATGCTCAAAATCATGAGATATTCATTCTTTCATAATATGTGACATTTATAGCAAAAAACCTCATGAAATGGCATGAATTCATACATGGTTGATTAAATCAAAGGAAACATGAAAATCTACCAAATTGGCTTGCTTTTGGCTCAAGAAAGTGCATAATTCAATTGAAAACAAAAGAAAAAGGCTAGTGAAACTAGGCTAAGATGACTTGTCATCAAGTCCCAACCTGACAATCGACCATCAATCAAATTTTAATTCCAAGATGTCACAATCAATACAAAATAACCGGGAATTTTAATTCCCGAGCCGTCTTCCCTAGGAGTTGCAATGAGGTGCTCAATTATTGGCTCTGGGGGATTTGGGGGTTTTGATTATGAGAGGCAAGAAATTAAAATGGCAAGTAATTAAATGGAAAGCAAGTAAAAGCAATGAAAATGGAAATTAAATTGTAAAAAGAGCTCTTGGAAAGAATTGGAGAATTAAGTATTCCTATCTTAGTTATGGACCACAAACGTGATAATTGTGTATAATTAATCCCAATTAGTCAATCCTAACATCAAGAATTAGTCAAAAGGGCATAATTGATCTCAATCCACAAGTCCTAGCCAACTCTATTAATGGAAGGCTTCGAGTTAGTGGAAACTAAATCAACTAACAATCCTCACACAATGTAGAATGGACATCCACCACTCAAGTTCACCCAATTACCCAATTTCCCAACCAAGAGTGTGAAAAACTAGGCAAAAATCCAACCAAGCATTTTATCAAATATTTGGAAGGCATAAAAGGAAAGCATGGTAAAATGGCAAGAAATAATAAAATCTACAACTACCAAATGCAAGAAAATAATGATAATAATTCAACTAAACAAAAAGAACATGAAAACATAAATTGCATTACTTGAAATTAAAAGTAATAAAGTGTCATAAACCTAAAAGAACAAAAGAAGGGAAATAACAAATAGAATTAAAGAACAAAAGTGCAAGAACAATAAATGGCAAGGAAAACTAAATGAAAACTAGAATTAAACCTAAATTTCAGAGAGATTTAACCTAATCTATATTAATTCTAGAGACAAGGGAGAGCTTCTCTCTCTAGAATATGACCTAAATCATGTTTCTAATCTACCCTAATTGCTCTCCACTTGACATGGAATGGTGCCCCTTTGATATAGCACTCAATCAGCTTCAAAAAGTCCAAAACTGGGCTCTAGAGGCCCAGAAATCGCCCCCAGCGTTTTCTTTTAAGTGAGTCACGTGTGCTAAGTCGTGCATACGCATAGATGTTTGCGTACGCACGCTTGCTGAATCTTCCTCTTGTGCGTACGCACAGAGACTTGTGCATACGCACACATGGCTGTGTGCTTCTCCTTTGTTTTCTTCATATTTTCTCCCAATTGCATGCATTTCTCCCACTCCTATCAAGCCATTCCTACCTCTTACACCTGAAATCACTCATCAAAAGCATAAAGGCATCGAATGGAATGAAAATGGAATAAAATTGGTTGAATTAAGCACAAAATAGCATGTTTTCACAACTAAGCTCAATTTAGGGAGAAAACACAAAAGCATGCTATTTGAATGAATAAATTTGGGTTTATATGATGAAATCCACTCAAATCAATCCAAAATTTATCGTCAAATATGGATTTATCAATTCTCCCACACTTAAATAATAGCATGTCCTCATAACTTTGATAATCAAATATCGGACATAAAGAATTAAGCAAAACGAAGATCACAATCATAGAAGGAGCATATCACACAATGAACAAAAACTGTGGTTAGAATGTGTAACCACTCAATATAAGCTCAAAAACTCACAAGTTATTTCGTTCTATCTCTCTTCTATGCTCCATAAAAATCATTCAAGCATGTTTAAAAATAATTTTCCAAATTAATTAAATAGAAACCCCTAAAAACAAAATTCTTGGAAATCTTCGTTGTTTTTCACCAAAATTATTTCCTATATGTATGTATAATGTGATGGATGCAATTTCAAAAATTTTCTAGTTCTATTGCTAATTTTCAACATCCAAAAACTAACATGAACAATTAGGACAAAATTGAACTAGGTGCTATACTATTTACATTATCCAATCACAACTTCTATCTGTAAAATATATACCATGAAAAAATGCAAATGCCTCATGCAATAACTAGAAATAAACTAAGATATATATACCAAAAGAAAAATACAATGCAACAGTCAAAAGCACTCCAAAAATCTACAAGAAACATAAAAAAAAAAGAAACAAAAATGAAGTACAAAGTGATCGGAAAAGAAAGTTTACTCCCCAAAAATGGCGAATCCTCCTCCATACTTAAGCGTTGCACAGTCCTCTGTGCACGAACACAATCTGGGGGGGGAGGAAGCTTTAAAGCACTCCACCTTTAGCTGGTGGATGCGGGGGCTCGAGTTGCATGGAAATTGATACACGAAAACTTGACTCTCAACAGGTTTCCCTCGGCAATTATACCGAATTGTCGTCAAGTAAAAACTCACAATAGAGTGAGGTCGAATCCCATAGGGATTGATTGCTTGATCAACTTTCATTAGGGAAATGTTCTAGTTGAACTAAGCAAAATTGGACTGAGAATTTTAGAAAATTAAATGGCGGGAAACGTAAATAGAAAGGAATGTAAATAACAGAATTTAAATTGCAGAATGTAAATGGCAGAAAGTAAATTGCAAGAAGATAAATGGGAATGGGGTGATTGAGCATAAATGTAAACAACAGAAAATTAAAGAAAGGGAAAGATCAGAATGAGGAGGTTCATTGGGCTTAGGAGGTATTGCATTCTCCAGATCAAGTTCATCCTCATCTCTTCCTCAATCAATGCATTCATTATTTTCTTGGCAATCTTAGGTGATCGGATCCTAATGTCTTGGCAATCCAATCTCTCTAAGCTTGAACAATTGCCCAATGTCTTGATTTAATTACTCATGCGAAGAAATGAAGTTTGGTCACTGATTATACCACACACTTTCATAGATCAAAGTATTGGTAGGATTACATGTCACTATATCCATCCAACCCCCAATCTAATCTGATGTCAGAAAGCATTTCTAGCATGATTTCCTCATTCCTCTCTCAAGGTTCAGAGGAAATCCAAGTATGAGAAATTTCTCTCTTAAGATAATTACTCAATAGGATGAAGATCGAAAGCTTTCAAGTAAAATAAAGAGAAAAGAAAGAGGAAGGAAGATGAAAACTATTATTGATCCATTTAATTACAACAGAGCTCCCAAACCCAATAAAGAGGGGTTTAGTTGTTCATAGCTCAATTCCAACGGAACATGAAAAGAGAAAGAAAGTACATGAACTAGAAAGAAAAGTACTGAAAAAAAGTAATTCAGGGTTTCCCCTTTCAGTCTTCCCAACGTACAAATGATCAAAAGTTCCAAAAAAAGGTAAAAAGTCCCGAACTAACTTCAATTCTATCTACTTATACACTTTCTTCATTCAGTCTTGAAGTCTTTGGATAGGGACTTTGGCCTCTTGTTGAAGCTAGTTAGGAGTGGCCTTTAGTAACATTGATGATGACGTTTGCAAATTAACGTTCATACTCTGCATGGGTGCCATTTTGTATTGAAGTTGGAATTGACATTGGACTTCACGTTGGGGTTCAACGTTTAAACAAGAACGTTGGGTCAAACTTTGCAAGATAGTCCTGGAGTGTTTGCCATTAAGTTTGACCCAACGTTGGACTCAATGTTGGACCCAACGTTGGACTCAACGTTAGACCCAACGTTGGTGCATCAACATTTTCTTGCCCACGCCTGCGAATCACCTACGTGTACGCGTCACCACAGCATTTTGCGCGTGTGCGTTGCTCATGCGTGTGCGCAACTGGCTAAAATACTTGCCCATGCGTACGTGTCGCCCATGCGTACGTATCAATGCACATTTTTCCAACTCCAAAAACATGAAAATCATCGAGCACGTTGGAGGTAACGTTAGATCACCAACGTTCCCTCCAACGTTGGTACCTCTTCCCCTCAACGTTGCCAGCAACGTTGGACCACCAACTTTGGCTCCAACTATGCACCTTGAATTCCTCATGGCCAACGTTTGAGGTAGCGTTTGAGGTCCAACTTTGGCTCAAACGTTGCCTTCTCTTCTTTGCCTTAGCCACGTTTGAAGCAAAGTTGGAGGCCAACTTTGGCTCAAAGTATGGATTCTTGATTATAGACGTTTGAGGCAAAGTTGGAGGCCAACTTTGGCTCCAACTTTGCACCTCTTGAGCATGGATGTTTGAGGTAAAGTTGGAGGCCAACTTTGGCTCCAACATTGGTCTCTCCTCCTCTTCATCAACGTTGTCAATTTCTTGCCCCACTATAAACTATTATACATGGTTGGAAAGCTCTGTCAGCTTTCTAACCCAACTGGAAGCACCTCAATTGGATATCTGTAACTCAAGTTATGCTCCTTCGAAGGGGACAGGGTCGCTGGCGTTGGTGTGCAACGTTTGAGGCAATACATGTTAAGTAGTTTCTCTGATTGTTTGGATTCAGTGACTTGTCATTGAAGGGTTTCAATGTGTTGTTAAATGAAATTTGTGGTGGAACACCAAACTTAGAATCACACATTCACGCTTATATTTCTTTGGTGTGCAACACCAAACATAGCTCCTTGCAATAGAGGGAAATCTACTTAATTCTTTTATTGAAATAAATAAGAAGAGAGAGTTACCTCTGGTTGGGTTGCCTCCCAACAAGCCTTCCTTTAACGTCATTAGCTTGATGATTAATCTTTGTCAAGGAGGGTTGTAATGTCTCAGGTCTTCTTCCCTTGTAGTGAATCTGTCTCCGCTTGCCTCTTTGAGAATCTCTACATGCTCTAGGGATAAGATTTTATTGATGAGGTATACTTGAGGTAATTGAGATGGTATCACAGGAAAATGAAGTGGTATTAGTGGTTGGTGGATTGATAACACTCTGACCCCTGGAGAAAAATCTTCAGTGGGAATTTTTTTGTTCCTCTAACCTCTTGGCATTTTCTTCCTTCCCTCTTCTGGTGGTGCCTTATTCCTTGTGATCTCTTTGTCAGGAGGGATCTTGTTGCTTGTCTCATGTGGGAGTTGTGGCCCTAGCTCCTCCTTAATTTCTTCAGTCTGTAGCACCACCTTTACTTCTTTCTTTTCTTTCAGGCATGACCTTGGATGCTCTGGGGGTGATTCATTGGGTGCTTCTTTTAGGTTTGTATCTCCATAATCAACCTTCATGTATTCCTTGTGGCCATCCTTCAGGTCTTTGTTCTCTTATTCAAACTTATTTGAGGGTTTGAAGACATGAAAGGTGAGTTGTTCATCATGTATTCTCAATATCAACTCTCCCTGCTCAACATCTATGAGTACTTTGGCTATAGCCAAGAATGGTCTCCCCATAATGATTTGATGAAGGTAACTTTCTTCCATTTTAAGGACTACACAGTCTGTAGGGAGGAAGTACTTTCCTACTTTCACTAGTACATTTTCAACCACTTCTTTTGCTTGTTTCTGGGTCTTATCCGCCAATTGGATGATTACGTCTGTGGATTTTAACTCATTGATTTGCAGCTTCTTCATGAGAAACAGAGGCATTAGATTTATGCTCGCTCCCAGATCACAAAACCCTCTGTCAATCATTGTATCTCCTATAACGCAAGAGATGTGAAAACTCCCTAGATTCTTCTTCTTTTTAGGCAAGTCCTTCTGGATGAGGGCACTACATTCCTTATTCATTACTACTGTTTGTACCCCCTTCAAGGTACTCTTTTTGGTTAGCAACTCCTTCATGCATTTAATATATGTGGGAATCTGTTGGAGGGTTTCAATGCAAGGAATATTGATATGGAGAGATGCAAACATATCTAGGAACCTTAATCTCACTACCACTAAGTCTTTGAGGGAATGGTGCTTTTGGTACATATGGTTTCAGGATTTCCTTCTCCATTGGTTCTTTCATCTGTGTAGAGTTAATTCATTGTTCTTTCTCCTCCGAGTTTTCCTGAGGAATTCTTTGGATGTTCTCTGTTGGCTTGCTAATCTCTTCTTCCAAAGTCTCCTCACTTGTAAGAGTGATTGCCTTGCATTCTTCCAACCTTACATTCTTTGTATCTCCTCTTGGGTTCTTCTCAGTATCACTTGGGAAGCTGTCAGTGGACTTTGGAATTTATTGAGACAGGTATCCTACTTGAGATTTAAGCCTCTTGATGGTGTCTCCTTGGTTCTTTATATTAGACCTTACTTCATCCTTGAATGCCTTGTTGTCTTGAACCTCTTTGCATAGATCTCCAAGCATAATAGCCTATCCTCTGATGGTGAATTGGAAATTGGATGCTGAGGATGACTATTTGGTGCTTGATATGAAGGTTGGTAAGAGTTTTTGTGTAGGGCTTGGTATGATCTTTGATTGGGTTGTTGATAAGTGGAGTTGTTGTAATGGTTGGAGTTGTGAGGTCTTTGGTCTTGGCTCTGGTTTTGTTGATTTCTCCACCCAAAGTTTGGGTGGTTCTTCCATCCAGGGTTATAAGTCTTGGAGTTTGGATGAGTTTCCAACATAGTTGACTTGCTCCCAATCACCTCCTTCCTCTGCATTTAACTCTTCTTGGACTGGTGGTTGAGTATTAATTGCTGTAACTTGATTTCTCTCCATTTGCTTGGTGAGGTCTGCCAATTGCTTAGTAATCATCTTGTTTTGAGCTAGTATTGCATCTATGTGATTCAGCTCCATCACCCCTCTATTGGTGCTTCTATCAGAGGCATAGAAGTATTCATTATTAGCCACTGTTTCAATGAAATCAATGGCTTCCTCTAAGTTCTTCTTCTTATTGAGAGAGCCTCCGGAAGAGTGATCTAAGGCCTTCTTTGACTATTGTTACAGACCTTCATAGAAAATGTATAGCTGTACCCATTCATTGAACATGTCAGGTGGGCACTTCCTTGTCAGCTCCTTGTATCTCTCCCATGCTTCATATAGAGTTTCACCATCTTGTTGCCTGAATGTTTGAACCTCAGCCCTCAATTTGTTAACTCTTTGGGGAGGGTAAAACCTTGCTAAGAACTTGTTCACCATATCTTCCCAAGTTGTCAAACTCTCCTTAGATAAAAGGGAAACAGAAGCAATCTATAGGTGTCAGGATTAACACCGTTGGACTTCACTCTATCACAGATTCTCAGGAATGTGGTTAAATGTTGATTGGGGTCTTCTTGGATACTTCCTCCGAATGAACTATTGTTCTGGACAAGAGTGATGAGTTGAGGCTTTAACTCGAATTTATTGGCATGGATGGTTGGTTTTAGAATGTAACTTCCACAATTTCCTGGGTTTGGGTTGATGTAAGAGCCTAGAACTCTTCTCTCCTGCCCAACATGGTTACCAGCACCTTCTCCAGCATGGTTGTGAACGTCTTCTTCCATTGTAACGTCTAGTGTAATATCCAAGACTTTTGAAAAGTCCTACTTTGAACTAATCTCAAATCATATATTCGTTTACAATTTTAATTTCAAAAATTATTTTATTGGAAATAATTTAAGGCAATTTTGATTAATTAGATTTGAAATAAATTAAGGCTTTGTCCAAACTCTATACATAAGGATCATTTTTCTGTTTATGATTTAGTTTTAGAAATTCAAAAATAATGACGTTTGGCTATTTAAATCAGAATTTAATCTAATTTTATGATTATTAGATTATTTTCTATATTTGAATTATAAAGTTGGTAGTTATGAAATAATAAGAATTTACATGATTTGGACTAAATAATTAATATTTTAAAAATATTAATACTGCTATTTTGGAAAGTAGAGAAATTTATTATATTATTTCTAATTTTTTGATTTAAACACTTTATTAAAAATAATTTGTAAAATTGATGAACAATAGTATTTTTATACATTATTATTGTTGGATTGAAATTTGGTTTTTAATTATTCCATTATCCTAATTTTATTAAAGTTTCCCAACCTACCTCTAACCAAACCATAATTCACTAAGAACAAAATCCAACCGTAGCCCCCTCACTCTCAGCCACAACACTTTTCTCCCTTCAGCAAACAATCTGAAAAAATGAAAGAAAGAAAGAAAGGGGGAAGCAGGGGAAGGGGCCACGGAGAAGGGGAGGAGGAAAGGAAGAAGCTTGGCACCGCCGTTCTGCACAACAGTCGCCGCGCTTACCCACTCACCGTCGCCGCTAGAGGAGCTTCGTGTATCGCCGATCATCCCTGCGCCGTTCCCTTTGTGTTGTCGTGTCACCACCAGAAGGAGGAGAAGAGGCCGTTGTTGTCGTTGAGCTCGTCGTCGTTCATACCAGCCATCGTTCGTACTTGATGACAAGTCATCTTAGCCTAGTTTCACTAGCCTTTTTCTTTTGTTTTCAATTGAATTATGCACTTTCTTGAGCCAAAAGCAAGCCAATTGGGTAGATTTTCATGTTTCCTTTGATTTAATCAACCATGTATGAATTCATGCTATTTCATGAGGTTTTATGCTATAATTGTCATATATTATGAAAGAATGAATATCTCATGATTTTGAGCATAGCTTTGATGTGTTTGGTTGATTAATGATAGGTGAAGAAAGCTCGGAGAAAGGTTGATGCAAGAAGGAATGGCTAGGAGGAATGACTTGAGTCTTGAATTAATTATGAACCAGGAAGCAAAAGCTGGAGCAAAAGTTAGCCCCTAACTTTTTGGCTAACTTTTGGCATGAAAAACACTTCCTGGATGCACCAAAAGTTTGCACCAACGTTAGCCCCTAACTTTTTGGCTAACGTTGGCGCTTGAAAAACTCCCTGGGCTAGCAAAAGTTTGCGCCAACGTTAGCCCCTAACTTTCTGGCTAACGTTGGCGCCATGAATAACTAAGGGGAGGCCAACGTTGGAGCAAAAGTTAGACCCCTAACTTTTGCCCCAACGTTGGTATCAGCAAAACAAGGGTGCTGATGTGAAAAGTTGGAGCAAAAGTTAGACCCTAACTTTTACTCCAACTTTTACTCAAGCTTTCATGATTCAAACCCGGTTCAATTCGGTTCTTCTCCAAACTCCAAGAGCAATCAACCAAGGCCTCTCTCAACCCAATTCCACCAAGAGCAAAGGCCCAATTGAAGGCTTGAAGACCATTTGAAGAAAGTGTATAAATAGATTAGAATTTAAGTTTTAAGGGGGCTGCCCTTTGAGTTTTCAGAGAGTTTTCTTTTCTGGTTTGATTGAGAGCTCACTTTTACAATTCTTAGAATTGTTGTTTTAATTCAAGAGAATTTGGGAGGAGAATTGATCTCTCTTCTTCCTTGTTCTTGCCCAGCACTCTTTACTTTTCTTGTCTTGGATTTTGGGTGGAGAATTGAAGAAATTCTGTTTCAATCTCACCTTGGAATCTTGTTTAATTTTCTGCTTAATTGAATTTCAGTTTCGGTTAATTGTTCTTTATCTACTTTCTTTGCAATTTACAATTTCCTTTGCAATTGTTCTTGTTGGATCTAGGAAGGCATTGAGATCTAGACTTGGTTTTCTAGTCTCTTGGGTCCTGAGATCCGGATTTCCCATTTCCCATTCCCTGTTTACTGTTTTCATGCTCATTTACAATTCTGTTTCTAGATCTGATTCAATCCAAGTGTTCTTCTATTCATCTGCTTGTTGCAATTTTACATTTCCTTGTTTAATTTCTGCAAATCCAACTCCCCATTCCCTTTACAATTCAAGCCATTTACATTTCTTGCACTTTAAGATTTTGCAATTTACATTTCTTGCGTTCTATGTTTCTGCCATTTAATTTCTTGTTCTTTAAGATTCAGCACTTTAATTCCTGTTCTCTTTAATTTCATGCCAATTACCCATTCCCTTTACTTTCTATGCAATTTAAATTCTGCAAATCACAAATCTCTCAACCAAATCTTGATTTGCTTGACTAAATCAACCACTAAACTAAAATTGCTCAATCCTTCAATCCCTGTGGGATCGACCTCACTCCCGTGAGTTATTATTACTTGATGTGACCCGGTGCACTTGCCGGTTAAGTTTGGGTGTTTTGGAGAAATTCGTTTTTCCGCGAAAATATCCCATCAAGTTTTTGGCGCCGCTGCCGGGGATTGATTAGATTGACAATGATTAAGTGAGGTGGTGATCTAGATCTAGCATTTTTATTTTCTGTTCCTTTAATTTTCAATTAACCCACTAACTGTTTGAATTTTTGCTTAAGCTAACTAAAACTTCATTCTAGCAATAGATTGAAGTGTCACTGGTTTGTGTGTTTCTTATGTTCTATTTGTATGTCAGGTACAAGAAGAAATACACCCATCTTTCATGAACAAGACGAAAGAACTCTTAGAAGGTTAAGAAGAGCTGAAAGAGGGAAAAATATTGTTGGAGAAGAGGAATCAGAAGAAGAATTCCAAGATATGGAGGAACATTCAACTAATCCACCAGGTGGAGCAGACAACAACAATAACAATCCACCCCAGTGGAGAGTTTTAGCGTCCTATACTTTTGCAAATCCTAGACATTGTGGAAGTAGCATCTTAACTCCAAATGTCAATGCAAACAATTTTGAACTAAAGCCACAACTCATTACTTTGGTTCAAAACAATTGCTCTTTTGGTGGAGGACCACTTGAAGATCCGAACCAACACCTATCCACCTTCTTGAGGATTTGTAACACTGTTAAAACTAATGGTGTGCCTCCTGACAGCTACAAGCTATTGCTATTCCCATTTTCTCTCAGAGACAAGGCCACTCAATGGTTGGAATCCTTTCCAAGAGACAGCATCAACAATTGGGATGATTTGGTAACCAAGTTTCTTGCCAAATTTTACCCACCTCAAAGGATCATAAGGTTGAAGACTGAGGTACAAACATTTACACAAATGGAGGCTGAACCCATCCATGAGGCATGGGAGAGATACAAGGCTCTAATCAGGAAATGTCCTCCTGAAATGTTCACTGAGTGGGATAAGCTGCAGAATTTCTATGAGGGCTTAACATTGAAATCTCAAGAAGCTTTGGATCATTCAGCTAGAGGTTCCTTGCAACTCATGAAAACTGCAGAGGAAGCTCAAAATCTCATTAATATGGTGGCTAACAACCAATATTTCTTTGCTCATCAAAGAAACCGCCAACCATCACAAAGAAGAGGAGTAATGGAGCTAGAAGGAGTAGACTCAATCTTGGCTCAAAACAAGATGATGCAGCAGCAAATTCAACAATAATTTGAACAAATGGCCAAGAGGATTGATAGTCTCCAAGTTGCAGCAGTTAACACTAGCCAACCATCAACCACATGGGGACAGAATGAAGAAACTCAAGAAGAACAACAACAAGAGCAAGTACAGTATATGCACAACCAAGGACCAAATGAAGTGTATGGTGATACATACAATCCATCCTGGAAGAACCACCCAAACCTCAGATGGGGAGATAATCACACCCAAAAACAACAACCATGGCAGAGAAACTCAAACCAAAACAACCCAAGAAGCAACCAAAACCACAACCAGCAGCAAACTAACCAGAACCCCTACAGAAAAACTCAAAACAACTACCCCAACCCCAACCAGTACCAATCCAATAACCAACCCACCAACCAAAATGCCTACCATCCACCACCCACATCTCATAACCCACCTCAAGTATCACCTGAAGCCCAGAGAATCACTAACTTGGAGGCCGTGATAGACAAAATGTTGAAACACCAGGAAATGACAACCAAGAATCATGAAGCCTCCCTGAAGAGCCTAGAGAGACAGATGGGGCAAATCTCCAAACAGATTTCTGTTGAGAGACCTTCAAGCTCACTGCCGAGCGACACAATCCCAAATCCTAAGGAAGAATGCAAGGCAATACAATTAAGGAGTGGGAGAACATTGATGAGCAACAATGACACTACTAAGAAGCAAGTAGAGAGCAGCAAAAGACCAATAGAAGAGGAACAGCTAACACACACAGAGGAAGCCGATGATGATGATGCAATGGCAAGCAAGGAAGCTTCAAAGCAAACTCAAGCAAAGGAGGAACAATCAAAAATTCAAAAAAAAGGGAATGAAGCAGTTGAAAAGCCAACCAAGAATCAAAAGCAACAAGCAGAGAAAACCTTTGTACCTCCACTGCCATATCCCCAGAGGTTCAACAAAGAAACCAAGGACCAGCATTTTCATAAGTTCCTTGAAACTTTCAAAAAGCTGGAAATCAATATTCCTTTTGCTGAAGCACTTGAGCAAATGCCTCTGTATGCCAAGTTTTTGAAGGAGCTTATAAACAAGAAAAGAAGTTGGCTTGAGAAGGAAACCGTGTTACTCACCGAGGAATGCAGTGCTTTGATTCAAAGGGGCATTCCACCAAAACTCAAGGATCCAGGAAGCTTTGTAGTCTCATGCACCATTGGCAGAATAATTCTCAACAAAGCTCTCTGTGACCTTGGTGCCAGCATCAACTTAATGCCTCTCTCAATGATGAGAAAACTTGCTATAGAAGAGCTTAAACCCACCAGGATGTCATTGGTCATGGCTGATAGATCAATCAAAACACCCACTGGAATTGTGGAAAATCTGTTTGTAAAGGTTGGGGAGTTTATTTTCCCAGCAGATTTTGTGATTTTGGATACTGAAGAGGAAGAAAACAATTCAATCATTTTGGGAAGGCCATTTCTAGCCACAGCAAGAGCCACTATTGATTTAGAAAAAGGAGAAATGATCTTCAAGGTCCACAATGAACAAATGGTCATAAACGTCTTCAAGTCAATGCAACACATTCCTGAGCAAGAGGATTATGTGAGAGTGGACATGATAGAGAGTTTGGTGGAAGAAATGCTGGAAGAAAGTCCTCAAGAGTAAGAAGGAAATCAAGAGGCAACAGAGGAACAAGTAGCTGAGACTTCCATTGAGCAAGATGAAAAACAAGACAAGAAGGAAGAAGTACGAAAACAAGAACTGAAACCATTACCCACCCATCTCAAATATGCATTCCTTGGCACATCGGAGAGCTTCCCAGTAATCATTAATTCATCCCTGACAAAGAAGGAAGAAGGAGAACTTCTTGATGTACTCAAAGCTCACAAAGATGCTTTAGGATGGACCATTGATGACCTGAAGGGAATCAGCCCTGCAGTGTGTATGCATAAGATCCTCTTGGAAGATAATTCCAAACCAGTGGTTCAAGCACAAAGAAGGCTAAATCCCACAATGAAGGAAGTTGTCCAGAAGGAAGTAATGAAGTTGTGGAATGCAGGGATAATCTTCCCAATATCTGACAGCCCATGGGTAAGTCCGGTTCAAGTTGTACCAAAGAAAGGAGGAATGACGGTCATCACTAATGAGAAGAATGAGTTGATCCCTACTAGAACAGTGACTGGGTGGAGGATGTGCATAGACTATAGAAGATTGAATGATGCCACCAGGAAGGACCATTTCCCTCTCCCATTCATTGATCAGACGCTGGAAAGGTTGGCCGGCCATGCCTATTATTGCTTTTTGGACGGATATTCTGGGTATAATCAAATCGTGGTTGACCCCAAGGACCAAGAGAAACTGCCTTTACATGTCCATTTGGAGTCTTTGCATACCGGAGGATGCCCTTTGGGCTCTGCAACGCCCCTGCCACATTTCAAAGGTGTATGCTCTCCATTTTCTCTGATATGGTCGAAAAGTTTTTAGAAGTCTTCATGGATGACTTCTCTGTTTTTGGTGATAATTTCAATGCTTGCCTAAACCATTTAACCCTTGTCTTGAAACGGTGCCAAGAAACTAATTTAGTTTTGAACTGGGAGAAATGCCACTTCATGGTACCCGAAGGGATTGTTCTTGGCCATAAAGTTTCAAGAAAAGGAATAGAGGTTGATAAGGCAAAGGTTGAAATCATAGAAAGACTCCCTCCACCAATTAATGTGAAATCTGTTAGAAGTTTCTTGGGGCAAGCCGGATTCTACAGAAGGTTTATCAAGGATTTTTCAAAAATAGCTAAACCTTTGAGTAATCTACTAATGCTTGATAACTCTTTTGTTTTTGATGAAAACTGCCAGCAAGCCTTTGAAACTTTAAAAAACAAACTCACAACAGCACCAATTATCACACCTCCAGATTGGGAGTTACCCTTTGAACTCATGTGTGATGCAAGTGACCTTGCAATTGGTGCTGTACTTGGGCAAAAGAAGGGAAACTTACATCATGTCATATATTATGCAAGTAAAGTGTTGAATGAGGCCCAAAGAAATTACACCACAACGGAGAAGGAGTTGCTAGCTGTAGTTTATGCTTTTGATAAGTTTAGATCATACTTGATAGGATCCAAAGTTGTGGTTTATACTGACCATGCTGCACTTAAGTATTTGATGTCAAAACAGGATGCTAAACCAAGACTTATCAGGTGGATATTGCTCTTACAAGAGTTTGACATTGAGGTAAGAGACAGGAAGGGCACTGAAAACCGGGTTGCTGACCATTTGTCGAGGCTACCACATGAAACAATTCAACAAGCATCTCAGCCCATGAACGAAAGCTTCCCAGATGAGCACCTTTTGCAGATCCAGCAAGCACCTTGGTTTGCTGACATAGCAAACTACAAAGTGGGAAGAAAGATACCTCAAGACTTTTCTAAGCAACAAATGAAGAAGTTAATCAATGAGGGAAAGAAATTCTTATGGGATGAACCCTTCCTGTTCAAGAGATGTTCTGATGGAGTAATTAGAAGGTGTGTCCCTGAGAGTGAAATGAGGGATATCCTGTGGCACTGCCATGGTTCAACTTATGGTGGACACTTTGGCCCAGAGAAGACAGCTGCAAAGATATTGCAGAGCGGCTTCTATTGGCCAACTATCTTCAAGGATGCCAGAGAATATGTTCACCAATGTAATGAATGCCAGAAAGCAGGAGGATTAACAAGAAGGAATGAGATGCCTCAAAACTTCATCTTGGAAATGGAATTATTTGATCTATGGGGAATTGATTTCATGGGGCCCTTTCCCCCTTCCTATTCTTTCACATATATCTTAGTCGCAGTGGAGTATGTCTCAAAGTGGGTGGAAGCCATAGCTACGACCACCTGTGATGCACAGATTGTCCTCCAATTCCTTAAAAAGCACATTTTCACAAGAGATGGAGTGCCCAAGAGTCTTGTCAGTGATGGTGGAAGTCACTTTTGCAACAAACAGATGGAGAAGCTCCTCCACAAATATGGAGTAATCCATAAAGTGGCTACACCTTACCACCCTCAGACTAATGGCCAGGCTGAACTAGCAAATAGGGAATTAAAGAAGATCCTAGAGAAAACAGTAGGAAGCACAAGAAAAGATTGGGCTAGGAAGCTAGAAGATGCATTATGGGCATATAGGACAGCTTTCAAAACTCCTATTGGCAAGTCACCCTTTAAGATATTGTATGGCAAATCCTGCCACCTCCCTGTAGAGCTTGAACACAGAGCTTTTTGGGCCACTAAACTCCTCAACCTTGATTCCCAAGCTGCAGGAGAAAAAAGGTTGTTGCAACTAAATGAGTTAGATGAATTCAGGATAGAAGCTTATGAGAGTGCTAAGATATACAAGGAAAGAGCTAAAAGGTGGCATGACAAAAAAATCACAAAGAAGGAATTCAAGCCAGGACAGCAAGTGCTCCTGTATAATTCAAGGCTTAAGATTTTCCCTGGCAAACTGAAGTCATAGTGGACTGGTCCATACTTGGTGACAAAGGTTTTTCCTTATGGGAGCATTGAACTGCTAGATGAAGCAACAAAGAATCAATTCACAGCAAATGGTCACAGAGCAAAGCTATACTTGGGAGGACAATGGGATAAGGAAAAAGAGGTCCAGAACCTACAGCCTTCTTGAAAGGAATTGAAGGATGTCAAGCTAGTGACAATAAAAGAGCGCTTGTTGGGAGGCAACCCAACCTGAGGTAGTTTTCTTTTCATAACTTTTTCAATAAAAATGTTGAATAATTGATATGTATTGCAAGGAGCTAAGTTTGGTGTTGCACACCAAAAACAACTTAAGGAAGAATGGAGGATTCTAAGTTTGGTGTTCCACCAAAACCTCATTCAAAAGCACATTCTAACCTCCTGCACATTGTTAGCTCCAAGCAATCGAACAGATTATTCAACCACTTAACTGCTTTTTAGCCTTAACTTCATAACCTTTAGCAAGGACACAAGATTTTGCCTAGAGTTAACCTGCTGTATCCAGAGAAGTGGCAAGAACTTAAATTTGGTGTCCCCACACCAAATTAAATCCACAAGCCACACTCAATTCATGCATACTAACTGGTCATCTAAGGGCTTGAGAAGCAAGCAACTTTTGAGAATTATGCAGGGAATTCACCACCATTTGAAGACACTATGCATCATAACTCAAAAGGGCACAACAGAAGGAAGGACAAAGGAACTGCAAACCAATAGGTTGTATTTACACTTAACTCTTACTGTTGAAAAATGTTTTGACTTGTGTTTTGTTAAAGTGTTCATCTAATACAAGTAGAATCACTCTTAGGATAAGTAAGCTAGTCTATGTGTGTGCTTGTGTATTTACTTTCACTAAACAAAAAGCATGCTTTGTCCCCTGCATTTTCAATTCAATAAAAGAAATGTTTGAATGTGAAGTGAGATAGTTCTCTGTTAGATAGAAGTAAAATAAAAGTAAGCGGTGGTATGTGTGTGATTGTATAATAGCTCACCATTAATGAATAAGAACACTAGGATGTCTCCTCTTAAGTAGAAAGTAGCTATTGTCTATGAATCTCAATTGAATAAAAATCCTTGGTTAGAAAGAAAAAACAAAAAGAAAGAAAAAAAGGGGAGAAAAAGAAATAGCCAAGAAGTGGCCGAACAAATGAAAAACAAAAAGAAACAAAGCTGGACACCAATAGCTTGAACCTTACAATATATGCTTGTGGTGTCTTTGTATTAGGATCTGCTTGGATTATTAAGCTCTTTGGAGTGCATCAACACTTGATGACTTGGGTTAACTAACCCGGGATCATCAGCTGAAAGTCCACTATCAAGAGCAACCTAACTACAAGGCATTTAGTAGCCCAAAGAGGTGCTGGGCATCAATGTTCTAAGAAGGAATGTGAGCCAAGTGTCTATAGTGAATAATGTGTCAAGTATAAAGAAAAGGAAATGAACTTGCTACACATGACACTCAAATAAAGCTCATGAACAAGATAATAGCCAAGGATAAAGGAATAATGAGAGGTCATAGCAGTATGTTACTTGAAGCTTGAAAGAGGCTTTCTAGGCTTAAGAGTCAATAAGAGGTGAGTGTGTACATATCCACATAAAACCCCATGAACTACCAATAACACTCTATTAGCATGAACATCCTCTTCCATTTCATTCTTTCTTCTCAATAAATCATTTCTTGCTTGGGGACAAGCAAGCTTTAAGTTTGGTGTTGTGATGACAAGTCATCTTAGCCTAGTTTCACTAGCCTTTTTCTTTTGTTTTCAATTGAATTATGCACTTTCTTGAGCCAAAAGCAAGCCAATTGGGTAGATTTTCATGTTTCCTTTGATTTAATCAACCATGTATGAATTCATGCTATTTCATGAGGTTTTTTGCTATAATTGTCATATATTATGAAAGAATGAATATCTCATGATTTTGAGCATAGCTTTGATGTGTTTGGTTGATTAATGATAGGTGAAGAAAGCTTGGAGAAAGGTTGATGCAAGAAGGAATGGCTAGGAGGAATGACTTGAGTCTTGAATTAATTATGAACCAGGAAGCAAAAGCTGGAGCAAAAGTTAGCCCCTAACTTTTTGGCTAACTTTTGGGCAAAAGCTGGAGCAAAAGTTAGCCCCTAACTTTTTGGCTAACTTTTGGGCAAAAGTTGGAGCAAAAGTTAGCCCCTAACTTTTTGGCTAACTTTTGGCATGAAAAACACTCCCTGGATGCACCAAAAGTTTGCGCCAACGTTAGCCCCTAACTTTTTGGCTAACGTTGGCGCTTGAAAAACTCCCTGGGCTAGCAAAAGTTTGCGCCAACGTTAGCCCCTAACTTTCTGGCTAACGTTGGCGCCATGAATAACTAAGGGGAGGCCAACGTTGGAGCAAAAGTTAGACCCCTAACTTTTGCCCCAACGTTGGTATCAGCAAAACAAGGGTGCTGATGTGAAAAGTTGGAGCAAAAGTTAAACCCTAACTTTTACTCCAACTTTTACTCAAGCTTTCATGATTCCAACCCGGTTCAATTCGGTTCTTCTCCAAACTCCAAGAGCAATCAACCAAGGCCTCTCTCAACCCAATTCCACCAAGAGCAAAGGCCCAATTGAAGGCTTGAAGACCATTTGAAGAAAGTGTATAAATAGATTAGAATTTAAGTTTTAAGGGGGCTGCCCTTTGAGTTTTCAGAGAGTTTTCTTTTCTGGTTTGATTGAGAGCTCACTTTTACAATTCTTAGCATTGTTGTTTTAATTCAAGAGAATTTGGGAGGAGAATTGATCTCTCTTCTTCCTTGTTCTTGCCCAGCACTCTTTACTTTTCTTGTCTTGGATTTTGGGTGGAGAATTGAAGAAATTCTGTTTCAATCTCACCTTGGAATCTTGTTTAATTTTCTGCTTAATTGAATTTCAGTTTCGGTTAATTGTTCTTCATCTACTTTCTTTGCAATTTACAATTTCCTTTGCAATTGTTCTTGTTGGATCTAGGAAGGCATTGAGATCTAGACTTGGTTTTCTAGTCTCTTGGGTCCTGACATCCGGATTTCCCATTTCCCATTCCCTGTTTACTGTTTTCATGCTCATTTACAATTCTGTTTCTAGATCTGATTCAATCCAAGTGTTCTTCTATTCATCTGCTTGTTGCAATTTTACATTTCCTTGTTTAATTTCTGCAAATCCAACTCCCCATTCCCTTTACAATTCAAGCCATTTACATTTCTTGCACTTTAAGATTTTGCAATTTACATTTCTTGCGTTCTAAGTTTCTGCCATTTAATTTCTTGTTCTTTAAGATTCAGCACTTTAATTCCTGTTCTCTTTAATTTCATGCCAATTACCCATTCCCTTTACTTTCTATGCAATTTAAATTCTGCAAATCACAAATCTCTCAACCAAATCTTGATTCGCTTGACTAAATCAACCACTAAACTAAAATTGCTCAATCCTTCAATCCCTGTGGGATCGACCTCACTCCCGTGATTTATTATTACTTGATGCGACCCGGTGCACTTGCCGGTTAAGTTTGGGTGTTTTGGAGAAATTCGTTTTTCCGCGAAAATATCCCATCAGTACTCTAACTCGTTACCACCATTGCTGACTGCCGCTGCCACCGTGCCACTAATCGCCATCACGAGGAAGACTAGGACTGAGGGAGAAAGCCGTGCGAGGAGAAGGATTCACCGTCGCCGCCGTTCATGAGAGAGAGAGAGAGACGCGTTGTGCAGGAGTTGCTGCCATGGAGTGTGTCACCGTTGAGAAGTCGTCGCCGCCAGATCCACCGCTACCAGAGCTTCTGGCCGAGCTTCTGCCGCTGGGAAAGCCACTGTCGGTAAGGGTTTAAGTTGGTCTTCGTTCCTTTGGAGTTTTCGGGAGTTTTATCATCACTGCATATTTGTTACAGTCGCCATCGCCGGAGTTCTGGTCGCCGCTGCCGCTCGAGGTAGTTGTCGGCAAACCGGTTCAGCTATCACCGCTGTTTTGTTTTCTTAGTTTGGTAAGTATTTGTGTTTTGGAAACCCCTGTGTTAGTATTCTATTATGTTTGATTATAAACTCTAAGGTTTGGTAACATAGGTTCGAGTTTTGTATGTTGAACGCCGCTTTTTAGTTGTTGTGGGTGCTGCGAAAGTGATAAGGGGTTGTGTTTGTGGTTGTTGTTGGTTTTGAGCTGAGAGGAAAGAGTTTGATTGATGCGTTCGGTTATGGTTTTGACGAGTCGAGGTAGGGGCTTTTTATACAAACTAATTTATTTTAAATGGGAATCGTTATAAATAGATATGCTGTGCAAAATATATTTCTGGTGATTATGTGAGTCTTATGAATTGTCTAATTTTGTCTTGAATGATTATCGTTGCCTGTTTGATGGAAATACTGTCTGCTTTTGATAAATTGGAGATTTCTGAATTGGTTGATTTGAAATGGTTCTTGATAATCTGAAAGTTGAGTTTTCTATTTTACTGGAAACTGATTTGGTCTTGAACCTATTGGAAAGAGTTGAGGATTGGTTTGGTTGGGACCCATAAAGGGTGGCAAAGTCCAAGTTTTAGGGAAGATGCTGCCAAAATTTCTATAAAATCCGAGATTTTATTTGAAACGGTATTTTAAAAGGGAATGGGTTATGCCATGAACTGAATTACTGATAAATGGATTAGGTTTAAACCCTGTTATTAAGAAAATTATTATATTTTGAATGTAAACTATTTTATAAAAGAATCATGTTTTAAAGTCAATTTAAAGATGAAAATAATTATGTTTTGGAGTTTGATTAAGTAAGCAAGATTGAAGGAGTTTTAATGGAGTTCGATTAACTAATTTTACCTTACGACATTTTAGGAAAAGTTTGAAGTATTTTCTGAAACTTTGATTTAGTAAAACTGAAACAATTTCCGAGCCTATGGAAACAGATTTAAAAATGAAACTGAAATTGCTTTTCGGTTTAAATGATTTGGTTTTGGGTTTAAGTAAGTTGGTTTTGAAATTGGTTCGGAATATTTGGATACATGACTTGGTTTTGGTTTAAATTCAATTTTATTTATTCAAATCAAGAAGTTAAGGTTTGGAGGTTTTCAATGAATTTAAGAAATGAGAGCTTATTCTCCCCTGAAGTCTTGAGACTCCACTGAGGAATTTTATGACCAAGTCCTGATTTAGAAATGAGTGATTTTGAGTCTTTCAAAAGAGATTTTGAATTTGGTATAGTTTTGAGATTGTTTGAAAGTGTTGGAAAGATATGGAAAGTGACTCCGTTTTGAATTCGGATCAATAGAGCGGGCACGCGCAAAATCCTGAAAAGTGATCCGAGCACTATATCTCGGGGGTTTCCATATGATGATCCTGAAGGGCGACGTCTCCATGGAGATATGTCAAGTTGGCAGTTGAACCGACAATGTGATATCACAGCTAGTAGGACAGACATTCATCTTTGCATTTATGTGACATTGTTTGGGTGTGCATATTGTAATTGGTTTGCTTATGTGAATACCTATGTTAATTGCTAACTGCTATATTTGTTCAAATTTCTATTGATTGTGTTTGAACTACATTATTTGTGATTGTGTTTGATTGGTTAGTTTGTGATGAATTGGTTGATGACTGAGTTGTTTGGGTCGAGGGCTGTGTTGGATTGGATGGGCTTGAGGCTGTGGTTGGTATGTTGAGTTCTAGTTCTGTTTAAAGTATCTGACTGGTTCAACATAGACTTAATGAACCTATGCTTGGAACGGGATGATCATTTATACCGCCTAGGTAACTGCTTTCATGGTTATGGTCTAGAAAAGTATGAAAAATCAAACTCTTACAGCATAGACTTAATTGAACCTATGTTTGGGACGTGTTGGTCATTCATACTGTCTAGGAAAAACTTTTCAAATTTTACAAGAAAGAAAAAAGGTTTTGTTTTTAAATATTTGTGAAATTTACCAAGTCTTCTAAAAGGATATTTGGATTTCGAATGTGAACCCATGGTTTTTGGAAAGACTCATAAGACAAGCAATGATCACTGTACTTTAAGAATAATTTTATTTTAGGTATCTTGTTATAGCAATCTATGTAATCCTATAGTGAGAACAAGCAAAGATGATGTTCTCACTCCCCTACAGGTTATTCCTTTTCAGGATATTGACGACGAAGCTTCAGAAGAGTTATGTTTATTTTCTTTTTATTTGGTATTTTTGTATTATCTTAGCTATTATGTTTCCCTCGCCTTTATCTTTATTAAGTTTGTAAGAGGGATAGGAAATTGTGATATATGTATGTTTGTAAGCTAGTTTTATGTATATATATATATATATATATATATATATATATACATATATATATATATATCTATCTTAAGGTATTGTATCTGGTTTATATGTACATGTATTTTTATGTTTTTAACGAGAAAGTGTTTTTGAAAGATTATGCGGTTTTAAGTTTTAACATGCTCCTATTTTAGTATTAAATCCATTTAGAGTTGTCGTAATACCCAAGCTATCAGAGTGGCGCAGTCGGAAGGGTGACATTCGGATAGTGAGGGTGTTACATCTAGATTTTTTTCCAGTCTTCTTCACCAAGGAAGGTCCTCTCAGGTTCACTATCAAAAGAAGTTGAGGCTCCTCCTCTTCTACCTGTCATAGACTCAACAAACAACAAGCAAACAGCAAGTGAAGTGTTCATTGTTAATGAAAATTATAGTTAGAGTGGTTAGAGCAATTAATCGAACAGTTAGTGGATAAATGTGAGAAATGTAAATAACAACAAAAATGAAAGTAAAATTGCTGAGAATTAAAGTTAACAGACTAAAATTAAATTGATCAATCAAAAGAAAAGAAAAATGTTAAATCTAGTTATCCTCCAACTTAATCATTGTCAATGCAAAATCAATTCCCGGCAACAGCGCCATAAACTTGATGCAGAAAAACTTGTCTCTCAACAAGTTTTCCTCGGCAAGTATACCGAATTGTCGTCAAGTAAAAACTCACAATAGAGTGAGGTCGAATCCCACATGGATTGATTGGTTGATCAACTTTAATTAGAGGAGTGTTCTAGTTGAACTAAGCAAAATTTGATTAAGAATTGCAGAAAATTAAATGGTAGGAAACGTAAATAGCAAGGAATGTAAATAACAGAATTTAAATTGCTCAATTAAAATGGTAGAAAGTAATTTGCAGAAAGATAAATGGGAATGGGGTGATTGAGCATAAATGTAAACAGCAGAAAATTAAAGAAAGGGAAAGATCAGAATGGGGAGGTTCATTGGGCTTAGGAGTTATTGCATTCACTGGATCAAGTTCATCCTCGTCTCTTCCTCAATCAATGCATTCACTGATTTTCTTGACAATCTTAGGTGATTGGATCCCAATGTCTTGGCAATCCAATCTCTCTAAGCTTGAACAATTACCCAATGTCATCATCTAATTGCTCATGGGAAGAGATAAAGTTTGGTCACTGATTATACCATACACTTTCATAGATCAAAGTATTGGTAGGATTACATGTCACTATATCCATCCAACCCCCAACCTAATCCGATGTGAGAAAGCATTTCAAGCATGATTTCCTCATTCCTCTCTCAAGGTTCAGAGAAAATCCAAGTATGAGCAATTTCTCTCTCAAGACAATTACTCAATAGGATGAAGATCGAAAGCTTTCAAGTAAAATCAAGAGAAAAGAAAGAGGAAGGAAGATGAAAACTATTATTGATCCATTGAATTACAACAGAGCTCCCTAACCCAATGAAGAGGGGCTTAGTTGTTCATAGCTCAATTCCAACGGAAAATGAAAAGAGAAAGAAAGTACATGAACAAGAAAGAAAAGTACTGAAAAAAAGTAATTCAGGGTTTCCCCTTTCAGTTTCCCAAAGTTCCAACAATCAAAAGTTCCCAAAAAAAGGTAAAAAGTCCCTGACTAACATCAATTTTATCTATTTATACACTTTCTTCATTCAGTCTTGAAGTCTTTGGATGTGGGCTTTGGCCTCTTGTTGAAGCTAGTTGGGAGTGGCCTTTAGTAACGTTGATGAGGACGTTTGCAAATTAACGTTCATACTCTGCATGGGTGCCATTTGGTATTGAAGTTAGAATTGGCGTTGGAGTTCACGTTGGGGTTCAACGTTTGAGCAAGAACGTTGGGTCAAACTTTCCAAGATAGTGCTGGAGCATTTGCCATTAAGTTTGACCCAACGTTGGACTCAACGTTGGACCCAACGTTGGTACATCAACGTTTTCTTGCCCACGCGTGCGCGTCGCCTACATGTATGCGTCACCACAGCGTTTTGCACGTGTGCATCGCTCATGCGTATGCGGAGCTAGCTAAAATACTCGCCCACGCGTACGCGTCGCCCTCGCGTACGCGTCACTGCACATTTTTCCAACTCTAAAAACTTGAAAATCATCGAGCACTTTGGAGGTAACGTTGGATCACCAACGTTCCCTCCAACGTTGGCACCTCTTCCCCTCAACGTTGCCAGCAACGTTGGACCACCAACTTTGGCTCCAGCGTTGCACCATGAGTTTAGTAGTTTGAGGCATAGTTGGATGCCAACTTTGGCTCCAACTATGCACCTTGAATTAAGTAGTTTGAGGCATAGTTGGGGGCCAACTTTGGCTCCAACTATGCACCTTGAATTCCTCATGGCCAACGTTTGAGGTCCAACTTTGGCTCAAACGTTGCCTTCTGTTCTTTGCCTTAGCCATGTTTGAAGCAAATTTGGAGGCCAACTTTGGCTCAAACTATGGCTTCTTGATTATAGACGTTTGAGGAAAAGTTGGAGGCCAACTTTGGCTTCAACTTTGCACCTGTTGAGCATGGACATTTGAGGTAAAGTTGGAGGCCAACTTTGGCTCCAATGTTAGCCTCTCCTCCTCTTCATCAACGTTGCCAATTTCATGCTCCACTATAAACTATTATACATGGTTGGAAAGCTCTGAATGTCAGATTTCTAACCCAACTAAAAGCACCTCAATTGGATATCTGTAACTCAGGTTATGCTCCTTTGAAGGGGACAGGGTCGCTGCCGTTGGTCTGAAACGTTTGAGGCAACGTCGGCACACCAATGTCGGTAACAAATGCCAGATTCTGGAGTTCAAACGTATTGTCCACCCCATACTATTATATATTGTTGAAAAGCCCTAAAAGTCTACTTTCCAATGCCGTTAAAAGCGCATCGTTCGGAGCTCTAAAGCTTGAGTTACACTCCATGGAAGGTGACAAGGTCAGCTGGCCTTACCACAGGTTAATACTATGTTCATCTTTGCACTTTCGGGGCAAGATTTCTCCCTCAAATTTAGTGTCCACCATGTAGTGCCATATATGCTCAGAAAGCTATAGATCCCTACTTTCTAATGTTTTTGGAATCACTTTATTTGGAGCTTTTTAGCTAAAGTTATTCTTGTTTGAAGAAGGAACAGTCAAGCTGTCAGGAGCAACGTTTGTGGCAACATTGGTGAGCCAACTTTGGCCACCAACATTGCTTGCTCTGCTTCTTCTCTCCCCTTCTTTTGCTTCTTCTTACCTATCATCAACCAAACAAAATGCATCAAAGTATTTTCATAATCACAAGATAATGCATCATTCATAGCATCAAACAATTCTTGCATAAATCTCATGAAAATGCACATAATTAACAATGTTTGATTGAATCATGGCATGCCTACTCATGGCACATAATTAACAATATTTTCATCCAACTACTTGTTTATTGCTCAAGAAAGTGCATGAAACTAGCCTAAAACAACTAAAAATGGCTTGTGAAACTAGCCAAAATACCCTGGCATAAAAAATCTCCAAGTCCAATGCAGGGTTGGCATCTCTATACTCGGTGTCCTTCTCCTCTACTGGCTCATTGCCTTTATGTCTCATCTTCAAAAAGAATGAATAATGTATAATTAAGAATAATAGGGCATGGTGGTTAGCAAAAACTTGATGCAAGGATTCCCACACTCCGTACAACTGAACCAGCAAGTGCATTGGGTCGTCCAAGTAATACTTGAGGTGAGTCAGGGTTGATCCCACGAGGATTGTCGGCTTGGATCAAACAGTGGTTATCTTGTAAATCATAGTCAGGTGGATAGAAAAGTTGTATAGTTGTTTAAACGCATAAAAGTGAAACAAAAATAACGTTACTCAATAATTGTGAATTCAATAATAAGAACATGGTTAAGGATTCGGAGATGCTTTGTTCTTCTTGATCAATACTTTCTTACTGTCTAATCCAACTGTGAATGATTTATTCTATAGCAGGCTGTATGTGATCAATGCCGGTTTAAGCGGCCGCCAATCTTCCTCTAGGTTGAACACCAGGTTTAGTGTGCATCCAGTCTGAATGAGGGTGAAGCTCCTGCAGTCTATTCCCTTGGAGATCATACTCAAAACGCCACAGACAAGGTCAAATCTTCTGGATTAGAGAATGTTGTGCCTTGATTCTAGCCTTTACCATAAAGAGCCTAATCTCCCCATACCTCGGCTGAACTAATGTCTCGAGAAGTCCCCAATAATGTCGTGGATTAGTCGTCAAAGAGCTGCATCTTCAAGCTAGTTGTTCATTGATATCAGATGAAAGACGCTCACTGAACCCATGTAGAATAGAGATAACTTGTGACGGTTGAACTAATTCATAAGGTTGAAGAACGAAGATACATCTTAGGAGAGAATCAAACGCGAATTGAAAATTGAACAGAAGTACTTTTATTAATCCATAAAACTCAGCAGAGCTCCTAACCTTAAACTAGGAGGTTTAGGGGATCATACTATACATAGAATAATGTATAAACATGTAAAGTGGTGGAAGAAGATTAAAAGTCCTTAACATGGGTGAACTCTTGTCTATATATACTAATCTAATAACTAAGGATTACAGAAATATGATAGGCTTAGGCATGTAGTGCAAAAATCCACTTTCGGGGCCCACTTGGTGAGTGTTTGGGATGAGCTAAGGGTGTTTCCACGTGCTAGTAGGCTCCATGGGCGTTGAACGCCTGCTTGGGACACCCCCTTTTGGCGTTGGACGCTGGCCACCTCTCTGTGGGCGTTGGACGCTAGGACTGGGGTAGATAGTTGGCCACGCCGTTGAACGCTAGTTTTGGGCCTTTATCTCGAAAGACAAGTATAAACTGTTATATGTTCCTGGAAATCCCTGAATGTTAGCTTTCCATATCATTTGAGAATGCTCCATTTGGATATCCATAGCTACCAAAATGCTTGCTTTATGCACGAAGGTCAGATCCTAACACCATCTGCTACGCTTTCCTTGCCTCTGAATCAGAATTTGTCAAAACTCTCAGATTTCAGCCAGAAAATACTTGAAATACCATAAAACACAACAACTCATAGAAGAATCCGAAAATGTGAATTTTACAGCAAAACTTTTGAAAATATAATAAATCTTAAACAAAATATGCTAAAAGTTATATGAAAATGATGCCAATAAGCGTATAAAATATCCACTCATCAGTACTCTGCAGATTCTATGATCTTCAACCAAGCATTCAAGGGAACTTCAATGGGCTCCTCATGAACCTTAGGTTCTATCAGTTCTTTAATAGAGAAGTTCTCAGTGGGCTAAGGGTTGCCAACTATCCCTATTTTGGCATCCAACGCCAGAACCTGTTTTTCTTTGGGCATTGAATGCCCATCATGCATCCCTTCACTGGCGTTCAACACCAGTGGTTGTGCCTTTTTGGGCGTTGAACGCCCAGTAAGGTCTTCCTTACTGGTGTTCAACGCCAAATCATCTCCTTCAGATTAGGCCTCAATGTCCATGGTGATTCATTTGCACTCTTCTCTTGGGTTTACTTTAGTGTTACTGGGAAGAGTGTTAGGGAGAGTCTTAGGGATTCTCTTGCTCAGTTGACCAACTTGTACCTCCATATTTCTAATGGAGGACCTTGTTTCAATTATGAAACTATGAGTGGTGTTAGAGAGGTTGAAGACTACAGTCAGAAAGGCTCTGCCTAGATGTCTTCATATGTTCCTGAGAAGATGGAAATTGTGGTCTATTGTGGAACCTATTTTGGTTTCTTCCACTTTGATTATTGTTAAAGCTTGTTGAGGCTTCTATTGTAGGTGTTTCCATAGTGTTCTCCCATGTAATTCACCTCTTCCATTGTAGGTTGATCTGGATCATAAGCTTCTCCTTCATAGGAGGCTTCTTGAGTGCTGCCAGTTGCAGCTTGTGATATAGTCAAATGCTGAGGGATCATATTGACCTGCTGGGTCAAGATCTTGTTCTGAGCCAATATGGCATTCAGAGTGTCAACCTCTAAAACTCCTTTCTCCTGAGCTACCCCATTGTTCACAGGATTTCTCTCAGAAGTGTACATGAATTGGTTGTTTGCAACCATTTCAATGAGTTCCTATGCCTCTTTAGGCATTTTTTTCAAGTGGAGTCATCTACCAGCAGAATAATCCAAGGACATCTTGGATATCTCAGATATACTATCATAGAAGATTCTTAGGATAGACTACTCTTGAGAGCATGTCAGGAAGGCAACTCACTACTTGTATCTTTCCCAAAGCTTCATAGAGTGATTCACCCTCTTTTTGTCTGAAGGTTTGAACTTTCACTCTGATCTTACTCATCTTTTGGGGTGGAAAGAACTTGGCCAAGAAAGCATTGAGTAACTTTTCCCTAGAGTCTAGGCTTTCTTTAAGTTGAGAATCCAACCATATCCTAGCTCTGTCTCTAACAGCAAAAGGAAAAAGCATAAGTCTGTAGACCTCAGGATCCACTCCATTGGTCTTAACAGTCTCACAGATTTGCGAGAATTCAGATAGGAACTGATGTGGATCTTCCAATGGAGGTCCATGGAACTTGCAATTCTGTTGCATTAGAGACACTAATTGAGGCTTAAGCTCAAAGTTGTTTGCTCTAATGGCAGTTATGGAGATACTTCTTCCATAGAAGTTGGAAGTGGGTGCGGTGAAGTCACCAAGAACCTTCCTTGCATTTCCTTCATTATTCGGTTCAGCTGCCATGTCTGTACTTTCAGTTTCTTGTTCGAAAAGTTTTATGAGATCTCTTCCGGAGTGTTATGCTTTAACTTGTTGCAAACGCTTCCTTAGAGTCCTCTCAAGTTCAAGATCAAGATCAAAGAGAGGTTCTTTATCTCTGTTCATGCTTATAAACAAGAAAAGGAAAGCAAGAAAGAAGAATAATGGGAGCTCTATGTCAAAGAATAGAGGACTCCCTGTGAGATGTGAAGAAGAAAGATGAATGAAGATAGAGAGAAGAAGAGAAGAAGAACTCGAATAAATGGGAAGAAGAATTTGAAAATTAAGAAGTGAAAATAGAAACTAGAATTAAAATATTTTTGTTTTTATTTTTTTTATTAATTGAATTCAAAAATAAAAGCTAATTAACAAAAAAAATTTGAAAATTAAATGATTAATTTTAAAAAAGAAGGGAGAGAAATAGAAAGGATGTTTTCGAAAATAGAAGAGAGAAGAATTAGTTAGGATGTTTTGAAAAAGAAGAAAGAGAAAACAAGTAACTAATTAATAAAGATTTGAAAATAAGATAAGATAGAAGATTAGAAAAAGATCTGATTTTGAAAATTTTGAAATTGGAATTTTGAAAATTGAAATTGAATTAAGATAAGATAAGATTTTGAAGATTGAATCTTAAATTTTGAATTTTGAATTGGAAACAAGATAAGATAAAAATTTGAAAAAGATTTGAAAATAATTTAAAAAAGATAGGATTTGAAGTTTAAAATTTGAAATTAAGATAAGATAAGATAAAGATTTTGAAATTAATATTTGAAATTTTGTTTGAAATTTTCGAAAATATTAATTAAAGATAGAAAAGAATTTTTTTTTCAGTTAATGATGAAAGAGAAAAACAACCAAAAGACACCAAACTTAAAATTTTTAGATCTAAGGACATAATTTTTCGAAAATTGAAGAAAGAAACACCAAAAGATATAAAACATAAAAATTTTAAGATTAAATCACGAAGAAAAAAACAAGAACAACTAGAATACCAAGAAGGAACACAAGGAACAATTTGAGAACTCAAAGGAAATCAGGAACAACTAAAGGACACCAAACTTTAAAACTTTGAAAATCAAAGACACTAATTTCGAAAATTTTCAAGGAAAATACTCAAAAACACCAATCTTATGAAATTTGAAATCAAAGACTCTAATTTTAGAAAAGAAAAGAAAAGAAACTTAAAGACTCAAGATGACTCAAAAAGACCCCAAACTTAAAGATTGACACAAGAATCAAACAAAAGACACTATTTTTGAAAGTTTTTTGGAAAGAAAGTAAGAAAATTCGAAACTTTTACCAAGAACAAAAACTAAAGACTGAAACAAAAGACAAAGATTGATTAAAAAAAGATTTTTTGAAAAATTTTTTATCTTTTTGAAAAAGAAAATAAAAGACTCAAAAAAATTAGTAAAAAGTACCTAATCTAAGCAAAAAGATAATCCGTTAATTGTCAAACTCGAACAATCCCCGGCAACGGCACCAAAAACTTGGTGCGTGAAATAAGAACTCGCACAACTGAACCAGCAAGTGCACTGGGTCGTCCAAGTAATACCTGAGGTGAGTCAGGGTTGATCCCACGGAGATTGTTGGCTTGAATCATGCTTTGGACACCTTGTAGATCTTAGTCAGGCGATTAAAAAAGATAGTTTGTTGAGATGAATGCATAAAACAGGAATAGGGATGAAATTACTTAATTTGAGTGAAACCAATGATAAGAGAACAGTTGAGGCTTCGGAGATGCTTCATTCTTCGAGATCAACCTTTCCTACTGTCTTCTCCAACTGTGAGTGATTCCTTCCATGGTAGGCTGTAAGCGATCAACGCCGGTTCAATGGCCGCCAATCTCCCTCCTTTAGGCCGAAAGCCAGGTTTAGTGTGCACCCAATCTAAATGAGGGTGAAGCTCCTGCAGTCCATCCCCTTGATGATCCTACTCAAAATACCATAAACAAGGTCAAATCTTCTGGATCAGAGAATGTTGCGCCTTTGGTTCTAGCCTCTACCACAAAGACCCTAATCTCCCCACACCTCGGCTGAACTGGTGTCTCGAGAAGTCCCCAACGAAGTCGTGGATTAGCCGTCTAAGAGATGTATAATCAAGCTGGTGGTTCAGTGATCTCTGGTTAAGGGCTCACACTGAACCCATGTAGAATGAAGATGATTGTCATGGATCATCTCAGTCATAAGGTTGAAGAACGGTGAAACATTTTAGAGTAGAGTCACACACGAATTGAATAGAACTGTAGTACTTTTATTAATTCATGAAAATCAACAGAGCTCCTATCCTTAACAAGGGTTAACTCTTGTCTGTATATACTAATCTATTGACTAAGGATTACATAAGAAGGTGAAACAGTCTTTTAGTGCGAAAATCCACTTCTAGGGCCCACTTGGTGAGTGTTTGGGTTGAACTTGAGTGTCTCCCACGAGCAAGGGTCCCTTAGGTGCGTGGAACGCTGGCTAGGGACCCCCTTTTGGGCGTTGGACTCTAGCCACCCATTTGTGGGCATTGAACGCTACGAATGGGGCAGTGGCTGGCATTGAACGCCAGTTTTGGGCCTTCATTTTTGAAGAAAAGTATGGATTATTATATATTTCAAGAATGCCTTGGATGTTAGCTTTGCACAGCCATTGAGAGCGCACCACACTACAAGAAAAAAGGCCTATGGCCATGCTTTTTTTGCCACGCTTTTGTGAGGGTCACAATTGAATAGAGATTTGGCCACATTTTTTCTTGCCATACTTCAAAAATATGGAAAAAAGGGTCAACGGCCATGCTTTTGGAATGGTGGCAATTGATTAGAGAAATGGCCACATTTTTTTTCTGCCACGCATCAAAAGCGTGGCCATAGAGAGAAAGAGGGATGTTTTAAAAGCGTGGCGACAGGGTTTCATTATGGCCATGCTTACAAAACGTGGCCATATCCTGCTACTCTTTTAGCATGCTTTAAAAGCGTGGCCAAAAGATTTTTTTCTGCCACACTTCAAAAGCGTGGCCATAGAGAGAAACAGGGACGTTTTAAAAGCGTGGCGACAGGGTTTCATTACGGCCATGCTTACAAAACGTGGCTATATCCTGGTACTATTTTGGCACGCTTTAAAAGTGTGGCCAAAAGGTTTTTATAAAAAAAACCTAATGACCCGTCCCCCAACCCGGTCCCCAACCCCAATGACGCTCTTTCAACCCGGTCCCCAACCGTAATTGTCTCTTTCACCCTAATCGAGCTCTTTGACCTTGGTCATTCTTTCACCCTGGCTACCCTGGAAGAGCTCACATCCCCGCCATCACCAGCACCACCCTCCCTCTCTGCCTCGTCTCCTCATCACTGTTACTAGCATCCTTACCGTCAGCGTCAGCGTCAGTGTCAATGTCAGTGTCAGCGTCAGTGCCATCTCTTTTAACCGATTCATTCCAAAAGCGAATACGACAAGGGACAATGTGGGAAGATGTTGGAGCTCAGAGGCGGCAACTGTTTTCTGCGTCTCTTGCTCGGTGTCAATGTCGGTCTTGCCCTTGTTGAAGGAATCGTTGCTTTCGTTGCGTTGTTTCAGGTTCTTCTCCTCTTTCTTTCATCTTTCAATTCGCACCAGCATTGCTTTTCAGATATAAAATTGTTTTGTGCATTTGCAAATTCTAAGGTTTTTTTAGTGTTGTGCATAATTTGGGGGATGTTTTGGTGGGGAACGGGAATTGAAAAATAACGATGAAAAGCGGATAGGTGATTGGCGTTTTGAAGATATTCCGATTTCAAAATTTGCATTTTGAATTTTGATATCTTAGCTGTTATATTATTTTACAATCCCTAAATTGTAGCCTACTTTTTTTTCTTGCCCTAAGAAAATTTTTTCTATATATGAATTTGGTAGCTTCATTAGCTAATAAACAGATTAGCTAAAGTTCTCAAAACCTAATAAATATTGTATTGAAAGATATCAAAACCGGGTTAGTGTGATCTTAGCTTGTTGTTTGAAGATATATATAAATCTGTAAAGGTATCTCTTCTGATTTGCATTTTAATCTTTACAATGATGGTTGCTAGATTTCCAGTGTTATTAATTCACTTTATTTTATAATTTTTATTTTGTATACTTTCTATTTTTCTCAAAAATTGCTATAGAATCACATAGGAGGAAATCATCAAGCATGTGTTTTTTTACAAAGAGTTGTTTATCTTGTTTCTTTAAATAGCTATGTAAGTTTAACTAGCAGAAAATGTATTAATAAGCTAGAATGTGAGTCAAATTTTGAGCATTTTTCTGTTTTCTGTACTAAATTTCAAACTAGCAACTGTGATTAGTTGTAGAATAATCTTATGTATTTCTCTTGTGCTCTTTTGGTTGATGCCTTCTGGTGCATGAAATTGTAATGTTACTGTTCACATTACTCTCTTACAACTTCGCACAACTAACCAGCAAGTGCACTGGGTCGTCCAAGTAATACCTTACGTGAGTAAGGGTCGAATCCCACAGAGATTGTTGGTTTGAAGCAATCTATGGTTATCTTGTAAATCTTAGTCAGGAAGTCAATTATGTTTATCAGTTGAATTATGAATAACCAGTAGAGCATAAATTAAAAGTTACTTGTTGTGTAGTAATGGAGAATATGTTGGAGTTTTGGAGATGCTTTGTCTTCTGAATCTCTGCTTTCCTCTGTCTTCTGATTCACGCACGCACGTCCTCCTATGGCAAGCTGTGTGTTGGTGGATCACCGTTGTCAATGGCTACCTTCCATCCTTCCAGTGAAAACTACGCTCACGCGCTCTGTCACAGCACGGCTAATCACCGGTTGGTTCTCGATCCGGTTGGAATAGGATTTACTATCCTTTTGCATCTGTCACTAACGCCCAGCCTTCAGGAGTTTGAAGCTCGTCACAGTCATTCAATCCTTGAATCCTACTCGGAATACCACAGACAAGGTTTAGACTTTCCGGATTCTCATGAATGCTGCCATCAGTTCTAGCTTATACCACGGAGATTCTGATTAAAGAATCTAAGAGATACTCATTCAATCGGATATAGAACGGAGGTGGTTCTCAAGCACACGTTCATGGTTTGAGGAAGGTGATGAATGTCACGGATCATCACCTTCATCACAGTTAAGCGCGAATGAACATCTTAGATAGAAACAAGCGTGTTTGAATGGAAAACAGGAATACTTGCATTAATTCATTGAGACACAGCAGAGCTCCTCACCCCCAACAATGGGGTTTAGAGACTCATGCCGTCAGAGAATACAAAGTTTAGATCTAAAATGTCATGAGATACAAAATAAGTCTCTAAAAGTTGTTTAAATACTAAACTAGTAGCCTAGGGTTACAAAATATGAGTGGACTATGATGGATGATGCAGAGACCCACTTCTGGGGCCCACTTGGTGTGCTGGGGCCCACTTGGTGTGTGCTGGGGCTGAGATTTCGTGCAGAGGCCATTTGTGGAGTTGAACGCCAGTTTTTGTGCCAGTTTGGGCGTTCAACTCCAGTTTTTGATCCTTTTCTGGCGCTGGACGCTAGAATTGGGCAGAAGGCTGGCGTTGAACGCCAGTTTACGTCGTCAATTCCTGTGCAAAGTATGGACTATTATATATTGCTGGAAAGCCCTGGATGTCTACTTTCCAACGCAATTGGAAGCACGCTATTTGAAGTTCTGTAGCTCCAGAAAATCCACTTTGAGTGCAGGGAGGTCAGAATCCAACAGCATCAGCAGTCCTTTTTCAGCCTGAATCAGATTTTTGCTCAGCTCCTTCAATTTCAGCCAGAAAAATACCTGAAATTACAGAAAAACACACAACTCATAGTAAAGTCCAGAAATATGAATTTTTCCTAAAAACTACTAGAAATAGACTAAAAACTAACTAAAACACACTCTAAACTATATGAAATTATCCCCAAAAAGCGTATAAAATATCCGCTCATCACAACACCAAACTTAAACTGTTGCTTGTCCTCAAGAAACTAGACAAATAAAATAGAAGACTAATAGGTTGAGAGGCAATAATATCTCAGAGTTTTTGATTGAAGCTCAGATTCTAATTAGATGAGCGGGACTAGTAGCTTTTTGCTTCTGAACAGTTTTGGCATCTCACTTTATCCATTGAAGCTCAGAGTGATTGGCATCTATAGGAACTCAGAATTCAGATAGTGTTATTGATTCTCTTAGTTTAGTGTGATGATTCTTGAACACAGCTTCTTTATGAGTCTTGGCCGTGGCCCTAAGCACTTTGTTTTCCAGTATTACTACCAGATACATAAATGCCACAGACACATAACTGGGTGAACCTTTTCAGATTGTGACTCAGCTTTGCTAAAGTCCCCAATTAGAGGTGTCCAGAGTTCTTAAGCACACTCTTCTTTTTGCTTTGGACCTTGACTTTAACCGCTCAGTCTCAAGTTTTCACTTGACACCTGCACGCCACAAGCACATGGTTAGGGACAGCTTGGTTTAGCCGCTTAGGCCAGGATTTTATTCCTTTTTGGCCCTCCTATCCACTGATGCTCAAAGCCTTGGGATCCTTTTTATTACCCTTGCCTTTTGGTTTTAAGGGCTTTGGCTTTTTGCTCTTGCTTTCTCTTTTTTTTTTTTTTTTTCTGCAAGCTTTGTTCTTTGCTGCTTTTTCTTGCTTCAAGAATCATTTTTATGATTTTTCAGATTCTCAATAACATGTCTCATGTTCATCATTCTTTCAAGAGCCAACATATTTAACAGTCTTAAACAACAAATTCAAAAGATATATGCACTGTTCAAGCATTCATTCAGAAGACAGAAAGCATTGCCACCACATTTAACTAATTAGAATTAAAACTCGAAATTTTATTGCTTCTTATTCAAAAGATCTACTACTTTATTCATGTTTGCTGATGATGAGAAAAATAAACTATAGCTTAATTGGAGATAAAATCAAAATAGATACTAATTACTACTATATGACTCCTAAGGTAAAATTTAAAATAAGAACAGTTATCACAGAGTTAAGGCTAAGATTAGAACTCAACAACCTTGAGGTTTGGGAAGTGGATGTTCCTCTAGTCTGTGAGGTGCTTGGTCCTTCAAGAGAAAATTTCTGGCGCTTCAGTTCCTTTAAATCACGCCCTTGCTCCTCTTGGAGTGGGTTGTTTTCCTTTAGGGGCCATGATCTTAGTGATCACGGATAAGCACACCAAACTTAGAGCTTTGCTTGTCCTCAAGCAAAAGAAAAAGAAGGAGATGGGTAGAAGGAGAGCTCCTCCCCACCATCCTGGCGTTTGAACGCCCAAACACTGCCTGTTTTGGGCGTTCAACGCCCAAATGCTGCTCTCCTGGGCGTTCAACGCCCAG
Organism: Arachis ipaensis; assembly: GCF_059453495.1. Lineage (NCBI taxonomy): Eukaryota > Viridiplantae > Streptophyta > Magnoliopsida > Fabales > Fabaceae > Arachis > Arachis ipaensis. Next base: position 84,348,392 of record NC_142440.1, read on the forward strand.
TTGTTGCCCTTTTCTGGCGTTGAACGCCAGATAGCTATCCTTACTGGCGTTCAGCGCCCACTGGATGCCCATTTTGGGCGCTGAACGCCCAAAATGGCCTTCACTGGCGTTTTCTTGCCAGTAAGCTCCCTATCTCTGTTTTGTGTGTAGATTCCTTCTGTAACCCTGTAAACTTATGCAAATGATTCTTTACCTTAGTGTCAGTGAACTTTATATAAACAAATAAAAATAAAAATAGGGCAAAATGCTTAGAGGATTGTTGCCCCATGGCTGGGTTGCCTCCCAGCAAGCGCTTCTTTATTGTCTTTAGCTGGACTTTGCTGAGCTTTTAATCTAGCTTCAGCCTTGAGCATTCTTGCTCAGTGTTGCCTTCAAGATAATGCTTGATTCTCTGTCCATTGACAATGAACTTCTTATCAGAATCAATATCTTGAAGCTCCACATAACCATATGGTGACACACTTGTAATCACGTATGGTCCTCTCCACCGGGATTTCAGTTTCCCGGGGAATAGCCTGAGTCTAGAGTTAAACAACAGAACCTTCTGTCCTGGTTCAAAGATTCTAGATGACAGCTTTCTGTCATGCCACTTTTTTTATTTTTCTTTATATAGCTTGGCATTTTCGAAAGCTGTGAATCTGAACTCCTCTAGCTCATTTAGCTGGAGCAATCGTTTTTCTCCTGCTAATTTGGCATCAAAGTTTAGGAATCTGGTTGCCCAGTAGGCCTTATGTTCCAGTTCCACGGGCAGGTGACATGCCTTACCATACACAAGTTGGTATGGAGAGGTCCCTATAGGGGTCTTGAATGCTGTTCTGTAAGCCCACAGAGCATCATCCAAGCTCCTTGCCCAATCCTTTCTACGGGTATTTACTGTCCGTTCCAGGTGATGCGCATAAACGTGTTATGCTACGATTTAGGAAATTGCACGATCGGCAAAATTCCTTCCGGCAAGTGCACCGGTTATCATCGTCAAGTAAAAACTCACAATAGAGTGAGGTCGAATCCCACAAGGATTGGTTGAGTGAGCAATTCGGATTAGAAGTGTGTTCTAGTTGAGCGGAATCAATATTTGAGATGAGAATTGCGGAATGTAAAATTGGCGGGAAAAGTAAATGACAAGAAAATTAAATGGCTGAATCTTAAATTTGCATGAATTCAAGAGCAGAATGTAAATTGCTGAAATTAAAAGGGAATGGGGATGATTGCAAGAATTGAATTGCAGAATGTAAAGAGAAAGTGGAAATCAGAAATGGGGAATTCATTGGGTTTAGGAGATATTGAAATCTCCGAATCAAAACATGTAAATCTCTTCCTCAACCAATGCATTCATTGAATTTTGCTTGGCAATCTTATATGATTGGATCCCAATTCCTTGGCTCACCAATGCTCTCTAAAAACAAACAAATTCCCAATCCCTTGGTTTAAATGTTCATAAGAAGAGATGATGCTTGGTCACTGATTATACCACACAATTTCATGAACCACAATTTGGTAGGATTACATGTCACAATATCCATCCAAACCCCAATCCAATCCACTGTGAGAAAGCTTCTCTAGCATGAATCCTCCATTCCTTTCCCAAGGCTCCGAAGGATTCCAAGTATGAGTAGCTTCTTTCCCAAGACAACTACTCAATGGAATTAGATCGAGAAGCTTTCTAACAAAATTCAAGAGAAAAGATTGAAGAAGAAGATAAACTATTATTGATTCATTGAATTACAATAGAGCTCCCTAACCCAATGAAAGGGGGTTTAGTGAATCATAGCTCTGAATTCAATTACAAAGAAAAGGAAAACTGGCTAAAAGTGAAAGTCCCCCTTCCTTTCTAACTTCAATTCTATCCTATTTATACACTTTCTATATTGAGCTTCAGTTGTGCTTCTTGGGCTTTGAGGCCTCTCCTTGCTTTCCTTTTGCCTTGGGTTTATGATCCATAATGTTGATGAGGTTGTTGATCCAAATTCTGTACATTTCATTGAGCCAATTTAGTGATAATCAAATAATGACACATGACTCAATAAATTGAGATTTCCAACTCATCAATCCTTCAGGCCCAATCCCATAAACCATGATATTCAATTGGGTTTCATACCAAAGTGAGTTTAAGTTAATATTTGTGCTCAAAGACTAACTTAAACCACAATATTTTTGGCCCAGAAACCTTTTCCAAGAGTGGCGTTTAAGTTGCAGTTTAAGCTTAAACTGCAGCTTAAACGCCAGACACTTCCAGTGAGGCCTTTTGTAGAAGCACGTTTAAGCTTCAGTTTAAGGTTAAACTGAAGCTTAAACGTGGAAATGGAAGAATGGTAGCCCTGGAGAGTAATGTAGTCGAACACGTTTAACCTCCAGTTTAAGGTTAAACTGGAGGTTAAACGTGGAAAAGGAATGAGGCATCCTGGAGGTCGAACACGTTTAACCTCCAGTTTGAGGTCAAACTGGAGGTTAAACGTGGAAAAGGGTGGAAGCTTACTGGAGGTCGAACACGTTTAACCTCCAGTTTGAGGTCAAACTGGAGGTTAAACGTGGAAGCTTGGAATGGTGGCCCTGGAGGTGTCGAACACGTTTAACCTCCAGTTTGGGGTCAAACTGGAGGTTAAACGTGGAGGTGGAGAGAGCAACCCTGGAGTGAAAGAAAACGTCGAACACGTTTAAGCTCCAGTTTGAGTCAAACTGGAGCTTAAACGTGGAATGGCCCCTGGTACTCTTCCTGGTTCTGGCGTTTAACCTCCAGTTTGAGGTCAAACTGGAGGTTAAACGTGGAACTCCTCCCTGGTGTCATACTCATTCTGGCGTTTAACCTCCAGTTTGACTCAAACTGGAGGTTAAACGTGGAATGCTCCTTAAGTGAGGCCTATCATTCTGGCGTTTAACCTCCAGTTTGAGGTCAAACTGGAGGTTAAACTTCAATCCCAGCATTTCTTATTCTTCATGATTTTGGCGTTTAAGCTCCAGTTTAAGCTTAAACTGGAACTTAAACTCCACATGTGATATTCAAGCTTCCTTTATTGATTTTCTTGCTTCCTTGCTTAGCCTCTTCTTCCCTGAAATCATCCAAACAATTGCATCAAAGTCTTGCAAAGTTTCATGAGAAATCTTCCATTCATAGCATTCAAATAATATAACTAAAAACTCATGGAATTTGCATAAAAATCTACATGTTGAATGATTTATTGCTTTGTTCTTCATTTAACCATTTTTGGTTACTTTAAGCTCAAGAAAATGCATAAAACAACTAAAACTAACAGAAAATTGCTAGTGAAACTAGTCCATGATGCCTTGGCATCACAACACCAAACTTAATACTTGCTTGTCCCTAAGCAAGTCCTGAGTTATTTGAGAAGAAAGTATGAAACAGAAAGCAATTACATTGGCTATATTAGAAAGCATTTGAAGTTCATCAGAAGGGTTTTATGCAGAAAGTTGCAGCATCACTTTTTCATACTTATCAGGTAGGATTATCACTTTTTCATTGCATCCATCAAAAATTGCTATGGCCTCTTGTTATTCTTATGTCTTTGGTACCTTTCTTCTGTTTTTCTTTTCTTTTTCTTAGAGCTTCTTTTGCTCCTTGTTTGCTTAGTGTCATGTGTTGCACAAGCCTTTGGCATTTTCTTTTTCTTATCAGTGCACTACACATATCCACTTTAGGCATTTTAGTTCACATTTCTTCTTGAGACATTGGTGCCCAGCACCTCTTTGTGTGACTAAATGTTTTGTATTTAGGTTGCTCTTGATAATGGACTTTTGGTTGATAATCCCGGGTTAGTTAACCCAAGTTACCAAGTGTTGAAACACTCCTCAGAACCTATTCATCCAAGCATATCCTTAATACATAAACACCACAGGCATTTGTCTCAGAAGTTCAAACCATTGATGCCTAGCTTATTTTCTCAATTTTTTTTTTTTTTTGCTTTTTGGTTGCCCTTTTTCAGTGGCTTTTTCTTCTTCTTTTTCTTTCTTTTTTATGGCCAAAGACATTTATTCATCAAGATCCATAGACAATTTTCAATTTCTACATAAAGAATGATAATTCTACACTCTAATTCCAGTGATCTGACTAAACAATCAAGCATGCATACCACCACTTAATTCTACTTAATTTGTTACTAATTTAGCCAAGTTACTTTTGTTCAAACTTTTCTTTTATTTTTGGAAACAGAACAAGCATGGCAAGCATTTGTTTAAGAAGGTGAAGTTATATCCAAACATCTAGGCATTAACTTTATTCAAAGCACTTAACAAACACACATACTAAAAAAAAAACGACTCATAAAAAAAAAGACTCCTCCTAACACTTAAATGACTTATGATGAAAACACGTTCATAATAGACAATTCACCAATTATCATTTGATTATTAAGGAACGAGACCACCTCTTATTTATTGCTTGGTTCTTCTTAATTCTTGGGATCCTGCTTCTTCTTGCTTCCTGCCTCTTTTTGACCACTTGTGCTTCCTTTGTCTTTTCTTATGAGCTTTTTCCAGAATCCAGCCTTTTTCATCGTTTCTTCCACTCCTTTTTCAAGGATCATTGCCTTGTTTATTTCTCCTTCTTTCCTCCCTTTGAAATACTCATCATAAGCTGGGAATGCTGGGTCCATCTTGTGTAGATGTTCCCCTATGTAGTTAAGCTTGATTTGCGAACTGATGTTGTAATCAGCTTGGACTGAGTATCTTGCATTCTGTAAAGTGGTGGCTTCCTTGATTGCCAAGACATTGGCATCTTGGTGTTGGCATATGTGGCTGAAGGATTCCTGTAAGTGTAGATTTTGTTCCCTTTGCAGATCAAAGAATCTTGATTCAAAGTTCCTTTGCATATCCATCATTTTTAGATGAAAGTCTTCTTGTCTTTCCTGAGACCTCATGTATTGTTGAGACATTCCTTCCATGATTTCCTGCATTCTGCTCATATCCATGGGGTCTCTGGGAATTCGTTGTCTTCTTTCAGGAGTTGCTTGCTCTTCTTGCTCTTCTTCTCTGTCTTCTCCTTCCTGTCTTTCTTGTGCTGCTTCTTGCTCGGCTTCCACTTGTTGCCCTCCTTCATTTCTTCTTCTTGTATGTCTTGGAGGAGTTGGGCCAAGAGTCATTCTGTGTGCAGTTATGGCCAGCCCAGGATATAGCCAATTAGGTCTTTCATCCTCAAGTGGTACTTGGGCATCGATGCATAGTCTAATGATGGTGCTAGGGAAATGAAGCCAGGATTCAGGGTCACTTTTCTCACTAAACTCTTGTATCTGCTCAGCAATGAGTTTATGAACTTTGATCTCTCCTCCAACCATAATGCAATGTAGCAAGATGGCTCTTTTAGGGACTATTTCTGAAGAGTTTGCAGTGGGTAGGATGGATCTCCTAACTATTGCATACCACCCTTTAGCTTCAGGTGTTAGGTCTCCCCTTCTCAAGACTCTTGGAGCCCCTCTTGTTTTTCTCACCCATTCAGCTCTGATGGCACAAAGGTCTTCAGCAATAGTTGTATAGTCAGGTTCTCCTCTCATCCTTTCTTCATAACTTGCTTGGCTGAAATGTATGTTCTTCAGGCCAAGAGTTTTCATGATTGCTTTAGGACTGAAGTCAACTTCCACCCCTCTCACATAGCTTTTGTATGTGGGGTTCTTGGTTTGATCCTCCCTTACTGCATTTGCATAAAACTCCTTCACCAAGTTGATGTTGATTCTAGTGATTGGCTTAGTTAGGAGCTCCCACTTCCTCTTTTTGATCTTTTCCCAAACACCTGGGAACTCATCCTTTTCAAGTTCAAAGGGGACCTCAGCTAGTACCGTTTTAGGTCTCATCCATTCAGCTTGAATCTCATGGAATACTGATCTGTATCTCCATGCATCGAATCCCCTGTTTTCCTCCATTGGCTGCTTGTCTTTTCTTCTTTTGTGGCTAGATGAAGCTGCCATTTTGGTAAGTGACAACTAAAGTTGACAAGGTGAAGCAAGAAGTGTTGTTGGAGGTGTGGTGAGATTGTTTTCGGCAAGAGATGGTTATGCTATGATGAAGGAAAAAGTGTATGAAGGAGGCTTGATGGTGTGGGACTCGTTCCCCAAGTGGTTCTTTATAGTGCCCCATGAGTGAAAAATGAACGGCTAGGGTGGTTTGTGAAGGGTGGCTTGATGGTAAATATATGAATTGTAGATAGGGACGATTGGCTTTTCATTTTCTTGGAAGTATTCTGGATGCATTAGGTTGTACATGTAGCTTTCTTTTCTTGCAGAACTTCCTTTTCCCATGTGTTAGTTTCAAAGATTTATGAGTTTTCTTTTTGACCAAGCACGTCCCTCCCTTTTGTCTTTTTCCTCCATTTTTGTCTTTTCTTTTGTACCTGCACAAACAAACAAATTTGCTATCATTTTTCGGTCCATGTGAATTATGAATAGTATTTGCACATGTAAATCAATGCTTGTCTTTATGAACTTATAGCCGTGACTTCTACATGCATGCACACTTATTATTTGGACACCAAACTTAGTTTTTGATTAAGTCTCCTGATGACATGAAATCCATGTTGGTTGCCCTTAATGAGTGTGCATATTTCTAATAAATCATAGTCACCTTGGCTCTTTGATTCTAAACAAAGTGACTACCCTAAGTAATTGAAACTAAAGCACTAAAACATATGAATGGTATACTTGTCATGAATTTTGAAATCCAGAGGTATTTCTTGCTTTTCATAAACCGTGTTCAAAAAGAACACCAAACTTAATGTTTGGTTGTGCACCTTGAATGAAAGATGGAATTCAATTTGAGTAAGATTTGGGAGTGCCATCAGGCACACCAAACTTAGAGACCAATTGTAATTTACATGCACGGTTTGGTGCACTTAATCAATAGTTGTCCTGAGGATTCAAGTTCATGCGTAAGAAACCATACTTTATTAGATGTAAAGCAAAGCACTAAAGATTAAGGATACTAAAAACATGGGTTGCCTCCCATGAAGCGCTTCTTTAACGTCACTAGCTTGACGGTTGTCCCTTGTTAGGGTGGATTGTAGTGCTTGACGTCCTCTCCTCTCACTATGAAAACGTCCCCTCTTGATTCATTCATGACCTCTAAATGTTCCATAGAAAGAACTTTCTTGATTGTGAACACTTGAGGGAGCTGGGAAGGAATGGTCTTGAGGCCAGGTGGGATTGGCAGATAATGACTTGAGATCACTTTATCTCCCGGAGAAAAACCTTCAGTGGGAATTTTCTTGTTTCTCCATCCTCTTGGCAATCTCCCTATCACTCTTCCCTTTCTCTTGAGGATTTCTTCATTGACCTTTATGTCAGGAGGATCCTTCTGATCTGTTTCCACTGATTCTTGTGGCTCTAACTCTTGCAACTTTTGTTTGCCTTCTAATGACGGTTTTAGAGTCTCAGCTGCTGGATTACTTTCCTCCAAACACGGATGGCTACTATCATCTTTAGGCTTTTCAAATTCTGGTTCAGGTTCAGATGCAGGTTTGAAGACTTTGAAAATGAGCTGTTCATCATGTATTCTCAGAATTAGCTCTCCTTGTTCTACATCTATGAGCGCTCTAGTAGTGGCTAGAAATGGTCTGCCCAGAATGATAGGGTGTAAATAGCTTTCCTCCATGTCCACAATGACAAAGTCTGTGGGGAAATAATAATCTCCCACTTTCACCAGCACATTTTCAACTACCCCTTCAGCTTGCTTCTGAGTTTTGTCAGCCAGTTGTATGATTACATCAGTGGATCTCACCTCATTCAATTGTAGCCTCTTCATAAGAGTTAGAGGCATCACATTTATGCTAGCTCCTAGATCACAGAATCCTCTGTCAATTTTTGTTTCCCCAATGATGCAAGTGATATGAAAACTTCCTGGGTCCGTTTTCTTAGAGAGGGTGTCCTTCTTGATGAGAGCACTGCATTCTTTGTTCATTGTTACAGTTTGTCCTCCCTTCAAAACTCTTTTCTTGCTTAACAATTCCTTTAAATACTTGATGTGTGTGGGCATTTGATGAAGAATCTCAAGAAAAGGAATATTGACATGAAGAGAGTTAAATGTCTCTAGAAACCTTGAATAGGTTTTCTTTTTTTCACCTCCTCCTAACCTTTCAGGAAATGGTGCTTTTGGTTGGTATATTTCCATCATGCCTTTTTGCAGTTCCTTGGCTTGCTCAGTTCCACCTTCCTGCTTAACTTCTTCCACACCTTCTTTCAAGATTTCCGGTTCATGCTCTGAGGGCCTGATTCCTTCTTCTTCTGAGACTTCCTTCAATAAGGTGATGGCCTTGCATTCTTCCCATCTTACTCTCTTTTGTTCCCCTTTAGGATTCTTTTCTGTGTCACTAGGGAACACTGCAGTTGATTTTGGGGCCTGTCGAGATAGCTCTCCTACCAGAGATTCCATCCATTTGAGTTTTTCACCATGGTTTCTTAAGGTAGTCCTCACATCATCCCTGAAGCTTTTCAATTCAATTATGTCTTGACTCATGGTTGCCATCATTCCTTCAATCCGGTTTAATTGATCTTGAAATTGTTGGTTCGGATTGGGTTGGGTAGGTTGATTACTTTGGTCATGGTATGATGATTGGGGGTAAGTGTTTTGTGTGGCTTGGTATGATCTTTGGTTGGAGTTTTGGTATGTGGAATTGTTATGTTGGTTGTGGTTGTAAGGTTTGTGGTTTTGTGGTTGGGTTTGTTGGTTTCCCCACCCAAAGTTTGGGTGGTTTCTCCAGCCTGGGTTGTAAGTATTGGAATGTGGATCATATGATTGCCTTTGTTGGTTTCCCACATAATTGGCCTCTTCCCAATCACTTCCTTCAATGCCTACTTCCTCTTGATCTTGTGTGTGGATTGCAGCCACTTGCTTTGTTTCTAATTGCCTGGTAAGTTCTGCTAGTTGCTTGGCAAACACCTTGTTTTGGGCTAGAATTGTATCAACCTGGTTCAGTTCCATGACTCCCTTAGTGTTGTGCCTTTCTGATGCATAGTAGTACTCATTCTCAGCCACTGTCTCAATCACTTCAATGGCTTCTTCCACAGTCTTTTTCCTGTTCAATGAACCTCCTGATGAATGGTCTACAGCCTTCCTTGATTCATAAGAGAGCCCATCATAGAAGATGTGCAGTTGCACCCAATCATGGAACATGTTTGGTGGGCATTTCCTTGTCAAGTCCTTGAATCTCTCCCATGCCTCGTAGAGAGTTTCACCATCTTGTTGTCTAAAAGTCTGGACCTCAGATCGAAGCCTATTGACCTTTTGTGGAGGGTAGAAACGTGCCAGAAACTTGCTTTCCACCTCATCCCATGTTGTTAGACTCCCCCTTGGGAATGATTCCAGCCACTTAGCTGCTTTGTCCCTAAGTGAAAATGGGAACAAGAGCAGTTTATAGGCATCTTCCTGGACTCCATTGGACTTCACAGTGTCACAAATTCTCAAGAATTTTGTGAGATGTTGGTTTGGGTCTTCATTAGCACTTCCTCCAAAGGAACAATGATTTTCCACCAATGATATTAGCTGTGGCTTGAGCTCAAAATTGTTGGCCTGAATGGGTGGTTTCTGGATGCTACTACCACAATTCCCTGAGGTTGGGTTTATGTATGAACTCAAAACCCTCCTCTCAGGGATGGCATTGTTTCCATCAGCTCTCTCATGGTTGTGAACTTCTCTATCCATGTTGAGATCTAAAGCTTCCTCAAAATTGTCCTCAGATTCTCCTTCAGATTCCTCTTCTCCCACTACTCTCTTCCCTCTTGCTTCCCTTCTAAGTCTATGAAGGGTCCTCTCTGGTTCGGTATACGGAGGAGTTGATGTCTCTCCTCTCCTACCTGTCATACAAGAACACAGCTCAAACACAAACAAGTGAAATACTCTTGGTTAATGAAAGAGTATGGTTAGATCAATTGAGGAATTAAATCAAACAGTTAGTGAGTCAGTGAGTTAGTTGCATGAATCTAAAGGCGTAAAGAAAGAAAGCATGTAACCAAGTGCAGAAATTAAAATTCAACAAGTATCTAGAACAGAATTAACAAAGCAAGAGAAAATTGCTCAATCTAGTTAGCTTCCAATTTGAGAATTGTCAATCGAAAACCAATCCCCGGCAACGGCGCCATAAACTTGATGCGCATAAACGTGTTATGCTACGATTTAGGAAATTGCACGATCGGCAAAATTCCTTCCGGCAAGTGCACCGGTTATCATCGTCAAGTAAAAACTCACAATAGAGTGAGGTCGAATCCCACAAGGATTGGTTGAGTGAGCAATTCGGATTAGAAGTGTGTTCTAGTTGAGCGGAATCAATATTTGAGATGAGAATTGCGGAATGTAAAATTGGCGGGAAAAGTAAATGACAAGAAAATTAAATGGCTGAATCTTAAATTTGCATGAATTCAAGAGCAGAATGTAAATTGCTGAAATTAAAAGGGAATGGGGATGATTGCAAGAATTGAATTGCAGAATGTAAAGAGAAAGTGGAAATCAGAAATGGGGAATTCATTGGGTTTAGGAGATATTGAAATCTCCGAATCAAAACATGTAAATCTCTTCCTCAACCAATGCATTCATTGAATTTTGCTTGGCAATCTTATATGATTGGATCCCAATTCCTTGGCTCACCAATGCTCTCTAAAAACAAACAAATTCCCAATCCCTTGGTTTAAATGTTCATAAGAAGAGATGATGCTTGGTCACTGATTATACCACACAATTTCATGAACCACAATTTGGTAGGATTACATGTCACAATATCCATCCAAACCCCAATCCAATCCACTGTGAGAAAGCTTCTCTAGCATGAATCCTCCATTCCTTTCCCAAGGCTCCGAAGGATTCCAAGTATGAGTAGCTTCTTTCCCAAGACAACTACTCAATGGAATTAGATCGAGAAGCTTTCTAACAAAATTCAAGAGAAAAGATTGAAGAAGAAGATAAACTATTATTGATTCATTGAATTACAATAGAGCTCCCTAACCCAATGAAAGGGGGTTTAGTGAATCATAGCTCTGAATTCAATTACAAAGAAAAGGAAAACTGGCTAAAAGTGAAAGTCCCCCTTCCTTTCTAACTTCAATTCTATCCTATTTATACACTTTCTATATTGAGCTTCAGTTGTGCTTCTTGGGCTTTGAGGCCTCTCCTTGCTTTCCTTTTGCCTTGGGTTTATGATCCATAATGTTGATGAGGTTGTTGATCCAAATTCTGTACATTTCATTGAGCCAATTTAGTGATAATCAAATAATGACACATGACTCAATAAATTGAGATTTCCAACTCATCAATCCTTCAGGCCCAATCCCATAAACCATGATATTCAATTGGGTTTCATACCAAAGTGAGTTTAAGTTAATATTTGTGCTCAAAGACTAACTTAAACCACAATATTTTTGGCCCAGAAACCTTTTCCAAGAGTGGCGTTTAAGTTGCAGTTTAAGCTTAAACTGCAGCTTAAACGCCAGACACTTCCAGTGAGGCCTTTTGTAGAAGCACGTTTAAGCTTCAGTTTAAGGTTAAACTGAAGCTTAAACGTGGAAATGGAAGAATGGTAGCCCTGGAGAGTAATGTAGTCGAACACGTTTAACCTCCAGTTTAAGGTTAAACTGGAGGTTAAACGTGGAAAAGGAATGAGGCATCCTGGAGGTCGAACACGTTTAACCTCCAGTTTGAGGTCAAACTGGAGGTTAAACGTGGAAAAGGGTGGAAGCTTACTGGAGGTCGAACACGTTTAACCTCCAGTTTGAGGTCAAACTGGAGGTTAAACGTGGAAGCTTGGAATGGTGGCCCTGGAGGTGTCGAACACGTTTAACCTCCAGTTTGGGGTCAAACTGGAGGTTAAACGTGGAGGTGGAGAGAGCAACCCTGGAGTGAAAGAAAACGTCGAACACGTTTAAGCTCCAGTTTGAGTCAAACTGGAGCTTAAACGTGGAATGGCCCCTGGTACTCTTCCTGGTTCTGGCGTTTAACCTCCAGTTTGAGGTCAAACTGGAGGTTAAACGTGGAACTCCTCCCTGGTGTCATACTCATTCTGGCGTTTAACCTCCAGTTTGACTCAAACTGGAGGTTAAACGTGGAATGCTCCTTAAGTGAGGCCTATCATTCTGGCGTTTAACCTCCAGTTTGAGGTCAAACTGGAGGTTAAACTTCAATCCCAGCATTTCTTATTCTTCATGATTTTGGCGTTTAAGCTCCAGTTTAAGCTTAAACTGGAACTTAAACTCCACATGTGATATTCAAGCTTCCTTTATTGATTTTCTTGCTTCCTTGCTTAGCCTCTTCTTCCCTGAAATCATCCAAACAATTGCATCAAAGTCTTGCAAAGTTTCATGAGAAATCTTCCATTCATAGCATTCAAATAATATAACTAAAAACTCATGGAATTTGCATAAAAATCTACATGTTGAATGATTTATTGCTTTGTTCTTCATTTAACCATTTTTGGTTACTTTAAGCTCAAGAAAATGCATAAAACAACTAAAACTAACAGAAAATTGCTAGTGAAACTAGTCCATGATGCCTTGGCATCACCAGGATTCTCTTTAATTCTCTGTTAGAGACTTCAGCTTGCCCGTTGGTTTGTGGATGATATGAAGTGGCCACTTTGTGGCGAATTCCATACCGAACCATGGTAGAGTAAAGCTGTTTATTGCAGAAGTGAGTGCCCCCATCGCTGATTAACACTCTAGGGACACCAAACCTGCTAAAGATATGTTTCTGGAGGAACTTCAGCACTGTTTTAGTATCATTGTTGGGTGTGGCGATAGCCTCAACCCATTTTGATACATAATCCACTGCCACCAGAATATAAGTGTTTGAGTATGATGGTGGGAACGGTCCCATGAAGTCAATTCCCCATACATCAAACAACTCTATTTCCAAGATCCCTTGTTGAGGCATGGCGTAACCATGAGGCAGGTTACCAGCTCTTTGGCAACTGTCACAATTACGTACAAACTCTCGGGAATCTTTATAGAGTGTGGGCCAATAGAAGCCACATTGGAGGACCTTGGTGGCTGTTCGCTCCCCTCCGAAATGGCCTCCATATTGAGATCCGTGGCAATGCCATAGGATTCTCTGTGCTTCCTCTCTGGGGACACACCTACGGATAATTCCGTCTGCACATCTCTTGAAGAGATAGGGCTCATCCCACAAGTAGTACTTTTCATCAGTAATTAGTTTCTTTTTTTGTATTCTATTGTACTCCTTGGGTATGAACCTTGCAGCTTTATAGTCTGCAATATCGGCAAACCATGGTGCTTCCTGAATGGCAAATAGATGCTCATCAGGGAATGTCTCAGAGATCTCAAGGAAGGGGAGGGATGTCCCTTCCACTGGCTCTATCCGGGACAGATGATCAGCTACTTGGTTCAATGTCCCTTTTCTGTCTCTTATTTCTATATCAAACTCTTGCAGAAGCAATACCCATCTGATGAGCCTGGGTTTTGAATCCTGCTTTGTGAGTAGATACTTAAGAGCAGCATGGTCAGTGTACACAATCACCTTTGATCCTACTAAGTAGGATCAGAACTTGTCAATGGCGTAAACCACTGCAAGTAATTCCTTTTCTGTGGTTGTGTAATTCTTCTGGGCATCATTTAAAACGCGACTGGCATAATAAATGACATGCAGAAGCTTGTCATGCCTCTGTCCCAGTACTGCACCAATGGCATGATCACTGGCATCACACATTAACTCAAATGGCAATGTCCAGTCTGGTGCAGAAATGACTGGTGCTGTGACCAGCTTAGCTTTCAGCGTTTCAAACGCCTGTAGGCATGCTGTGTCAAACACAAATGGCGTGTCAGCAGCTAGCAGATTGCTTAGAGGTTTTGCGATTTTTGAAAAATCCTTTATAAACCTCCTATAGAATCCTGCATGCCCCAGAAAGCTTCTGATTGCCTTAACATTGGCAGGTGGAGGTAATTTTTCAATTACCTCTATTTTTGCTTGATCCACCTCTATTCCCTTGTTTGAGATTTTATGCCCAAGAACAATTCCTTCTGTCACCATGAAGTGACATTTTTCCCAGTTTAAAACTAGGTTGGTTTCTTGGCATCTTTTCAGAACAAGTTTCAGGTGATCAAGACAGGAGCTGAATGAGTCTCCATATACTGAGAAGTCATCCATGAAGACTTCCAGAAATTTTTCCACCATATCAGAGAAAATAGAGAGCATGCATCTCTGGAAGGTTGCAGGTGCATTGCATAGCCCAAAGGGCATCCTCCTGTAAGCAAACACTCCGGATGGACATGTGAATGCTGTTTTCTCTTGATCTTGGGGATCTACTGCAATCTGGTTATAGCCTGAGTAGCCATCCAAAAAGTAGTAATAATCATGACCTACTAGTCTCTCTAGCATCTGGTCTATGAATGGTAAAGGAAAATGATCCTTTCTGGTGGCTGTATTGAGCCTTCTGTAGTCAATACACATGCGCCACCCTGTAACTGTTCTTGTAGGAACCAGTTCATTTTTTTCATTATGAATCACTGTCATGCCTCCCTTTTTTGGGACGACTTGAACAGGGCTCACCCAGGGGCTATCAGAAATGGGATAAATAATCCCAGCCTCTAGTAATTTGGTGACCTCTTTCTGCACCACTTCCTTCATGGCTGGATTTAGCCGCCTCTGTGGTTGAACCACTGGTTTAGCATTATCCTCCAATAGGATTTTGTGCATGCATCTAGCTGGGCTTATGCCCTTAAGGTCACCTATGGACCACCCAAGAGCTGTCTTGTGTGTCCTTAGCACTTGAATAAGTGCTTCCTCTTCCTGTGAATTTAAAGCAGAGCTTATGATCACAGGAAAAGTGTCACCTTCTCCTAGAAATGCATATTTCAAGGATGGTGGCAGTGGCTTGAGCTCTGGTTTAGGAGGTTTTTCCTCTTTCAGAAGAAAGTTCAGAGGCTCTTTCATGTCCCCTGAATCCTCCATATCAGGCTGAACATCTTTAAAGATGTTTTCCAACTCTAATTCGAGACTCTCAGCCATGTTGATCTCTTCTACCAAAGAGTCAATAAGGTCAACTTTCATGCAGTCTGTTGATGTGTCTGGATGCTGCATGGCTTTGACAGCGTTCAACTTGAACTCGTCATCGTTGACTCTCAGGGTTATTTCCCCTTGCTGGACGTCAATGAGGGATCGTCCAGTTGCTAGGAAGGGTCTTCCTAGAATGAGAGTAGCACTCTTGTGCTCCTCCATTTCCAGCACAACAAAGTCAGTGGGAAAGGCGAATGGCCCAACTCTGACAATCATGTCCTCAATCACGCCTGATGGGTATTTAGTGGAACCATCAGCAAGTTGGAGACATATCCGGGTTGGTTTAACTTCTTCAGTTAAGCCAAGCTTCCTGATAGTGGATGCAGGTATTAGGTTGATGCTTGCCCCAAGATCGCATAAGGCTGTCTTGGTGCAATCACCTTCCAATATGCATGGTATCAGAAAACTCCCAGGGTCTTTAAGCTTTTCAGGAAAGCTTTTCAGAATGACTGCACTGCATTCTTCAGTGAGGAGAACTCTTTCTGTTTCTCTCCACTCCTTTTTATGACTCAAGATCTCTTTCATGAACTTGGCATAAGAAGGTATTTGCTCAAGTGCCTCTGCAAATGGAATCTTTATTTCAAGAGTCCTTAGATAATCTGCAAAGCGAGCAAATTGCTTATCCTGCTCCTCTTTCCGGAGATTTTCAGTATAAGGTATCTTGGCTTTATATTCCTCAACCTTAGTGGTTAAAGAAGCCTTTTTAGAGGGGTTGTTGTCAGCACTTATGTGTGTCTGATCCCTCACTGGCAATTGCGTACCAGAGTCAGAAGCTGGAGTGACGTTAGATGCCAGCTCACTGTCTGTTCCTGGCGCCTGAACGCCAGAAATGTGCCCCTGTTGGGCGTTCAGCGCCAGATTCTTGCCCATTTCTGGCGTTGAACGCCACCCCTGTCTTGTTTCTGGCGCTGAACGCCAGTTTTGGGCATGGTCTGGGCGTTCAGTGCCAGCCTTCCACCCATTTTCTGGCGTTTTAGTGCCAGAATTATTTTTCCCTGGGCTCTTACTGTCCTCAGGGGAATCTTTGGTGGGTTGCTTATTTCTTGAATTTTTGATGCCTTGAGGTGGGGTATTTAATGTTTTCCCACTTCTTAATTGAACTGCTTGGCATTCTTCTGCTATTTGCTTTGATAGCTGCTGCTTTGTTTGCTTAAACTGTTCTTCCATATGTATATTAGCTATCCTTGTCTCCTGTAACCTGTCTTTGAATTCAGCTAGCTGCTTTGTTAGAAAATCTAATTGCTGATTGAATTCAGCAGCTTGTTTTACAGTACTGAATTCAGCAGTTACTGTTTTAACCTCTTCATTCATGGAAGGGTTGCTGCTTAGATACAGATGCTGATTCCTGGCAACTGTATCAATGAGCTCTTGAGCCTCTTCGATTGTCTTTCTCATATGGATAGATCCACCAGCTGAGTAATCTAAAGACATCTGAGCTCCTTCTGCAAGCCCATAGTAGAAGATGTCTAACTGAACCCACTCTGAAAACATTTCAGAGGGGCATTTTCGTAGCATCTCTCTGTATCTCTCCCAGGCATCATAAAGAGATTCATTATCTCCTTGTTTAAAGCCTTGGATGTCCAGCCTTAGCTGTGTCATCCTTTTTGGAGGGAAATATTGATTCAGGAATTTTTCTGTCAGCTGTTTCCATGTTCTTATGCTGGCCTTAGGTTGGTTATTTAACCACCTCTTGGCTTGATCTTTTACAGCAAATGGAAACAGTAATAGTCTGTAGACATCCTGATCTATTTCCTTATCATGTACTGTGTCAGCAATTTGTAAAAATTGTGCCAGAAACTCTGTAGGTTCTTCCTGTGGAAGACCGGAATACTGGCAACTTTGCTGCACCATGATAATGAGCTGAGGATTCAACTCAAAGCTACTAACTCCAATGGAGGGTATGCATATGCTACTCCCATATGAAGCAGTAGAGGGGTTAGAATATGACCCCAGAGTCCTCTTGGACTGTTCATTTCCACTTATGTCTATGATGGATTTCTATGGATATAACTTGGACTGATTTATCTTTTTTATTTATTTTATTTTATAAGAAGTAAATACTTAAATAAAATAAAATAACTAAAAAGAATTTGAATTTTGAAAATTATAATTTTTTTTTTCGTAAAAAAATTTAAAAATAATTAGTTAAAAAAAACAGAAATTTTTAAAAAAGAGGGGAGATATTTTCGAAAATTTGAGAGAGAGAGAGTTAGTTAGGTAGTTTTGAAAAAGTTAAGAAACAAACAAAAAGTTGGTTAGTTAGTTGAAACAAATTTTGAAAAGATAGGAAGTTAGAAAAGATATTTTGAAAAGATATTTTTGAATTTAGTGAGGAGAGAGAAAAACAATAAGATAGTACAAGATTTAAATTTTTTAGATCTAATGCTCCTTGTTTTCGAAAAATTTGGAGGGAAAACACCAAGGAACACCAAACTTAAAAATTTTAAGATCAAGACACAAGGAAAACTCAAGAACACTTTGAAGACTCACAAGAACACAAGAACATGAAGGAAGAACACCAAACTTAAAATTTTTTGAAAACCAAACAAAATTTTCGAAAACCAAAGGGAAATCAACAAGAAAACACCAAACTTAAAGTTTGGCACAAGATTTAATAAAAAAAATGTTTTTGAAAAAGAATGTTTTGAAAAGAGTATAAAATTCTAACCCAATCAAATTAATATTCTAGCCAAATGAGTTATGGGACCTTATTTTAAGAAAGATTATTTTTGAAAACACCAAACTTAAAGTTTGGCACAGGATTTAATAGAAAAATTATTTTTGAAAAAGGCTTTTTTTTTTTTTAAAAAAATATGATAGCCAATTATCATGAACATAAACACCACGTTCTAAATAACTGAGCTATAAATTTAAAGTGTTTTAACAAGGGATAAATAATAAAAGACTCTAAACCAAAAAAAAAAAAAAGAGAAAATTTTTCCTAATCTAAGCAACAAAATAATCCGTCAGTTGTTCAAACACGAACAATCCCCGGCAACGGCGCCAAAAACATGGTGCACGAAATTGTAATGTTACTGTTCACATTACTCTCTTACAACTTCGCACAACTAACCAGCAAGTGCACTGGGTCGTCCAAGTAATACCTTACGTGAGTAAGGGTCGAATCCCACAGAGATTGTTGGTTTGAAGCAATCTATGGTTATCTTGTAAATCTTAGTCAGGAAGTCAATTATGTTTATCAGTTGAATTATGAATAACCAGTAGAGCATAAATTAAAAGTTACTTGTTGTGTAGTAATGGAGAATATGTTGGAGTTTTGGAGATGCTTTGTCTTCTGAATCTCTGCTTTCCTCTATCTTCTGATTCACGCACGCACGTCCTCCTATGGCAAGCTGTGTGTTGGTGGATCACCGTTGTCAATGGCTACCTTCCATCCTTCCAGTGAAAACTACGCTCACGCGCTCTGTCACAGCACGGCTAATCACCGGTTGGTTCTCGATCCGGTTGGAATAGGATTTACTATCCTTTTGCATCTGTCACTAACGCCCAGCCTTCAGGAGTTTAAAGCTTGTCACAGTCATTCAATCCTTGAATCCTACTCGGAATACCACAGACAAGGTTTAGACTTTCCGGATTCTCATGAATGCTGCCATCAGTTCTAGCTTATACCACGGAGATTCTGATTAAAGAATCTAAGAGATACTCATTCAATCGGATATAGAACGGAGGTGGTTGTCAGGCACACGTTCATGATTTGAGGAAGGTGATGAATGTCACGGATCATCACCTTCATCACAGTTAAGCGCAAATGAACATCTTAGATAGGAACAAGCGTGTTTGAATGGAAAACAGGAATACTTGCATTAATTCATTGAGACACAGCAGAGCTCCTCACCCCCAACAATGGGGTTTAGAGACTCATGCCGTCAGAGAATACAAAGTTTAGATCTGAAATGTCATGAGATACAAAATAAGTCTCTAAAAGTTGTTTAAATACTAAACTAGTAGCCTAGGGTTACAAAATATGAGTGGACTATGATGGATGATGCAGAGACCCACTTCTGGGGCCCACTTGGTGTGCTGGGGCCCACTTGGTGTGTGCTGGGGCTGAGATTTCGTGCAGAGGCCATTTGTGGAGTTGAACGCCAGTTTTTGTGCCAGTTTGGGCGTTCAACTCCAGTTTTTGATCCTTTTCTGGCGCTGGACGCCAGAATTGGGCAGAAGGCTGACGTTGAACGCCAGTTTACGTCGTCAATTCTTGTGTAAAGTATGGACTATTATATATTGCTGGAAAGCCCTGGATGTCTACTTTCCAACGCAATTGGAAGCACGCCATTTGGAGTTCTGTAGCTCCAGAAAATCCACTTTGAGTGCAGGGAGGTCAGAATCCAACAGCATCAGCAGTCCTTTTTCAGCCTGAATCAGATTTTTGCTCAGCTCCTTCAATTTCAGCCAGAAAAATACCTGAAATTACAGAAAAACACACAACTCATAGTAAAGTCCAGAAATATGAATTTTTCCTAAAAACTACTAGAAATAGACTAAAAACTAACTAAACCACACTCTAAACTATATGAAATTATCCCCAAAAAGCGTATAAAATATCCGCTCATCACCTTCTATTTTGAATTCCATCTCTTTCATTGCCTGAAGAGTGTCAGATGGAAAATTTGAAACTTGATTATATCAATAAGTTCCACATTTTCAACACTAATGGCCTTCTTTATTATTAGCTTTCCCTTGAAGAAGTTTTAAGTTATTGACTTGATATAATGTTGTTTCTATTGTTTGATTGTGACTTCATGAATGAATTTTAAGATAAACATACAATCGTCTTACTTATCAGGAGAGAATTATGCACAATGAGAATGACTGCATGTTGTATCGGAAAGGGTATAAGAATGACTCATCTTGTTATGTCTGTGGAACATGCCATTATAGTGAGCATCATGAAGAAGAGGATGATGTTACCTCATCTAGAAAGCCATGCAAAGTTACTGCGAAAACTCTAAGGCTTTTTATGTGCACAATAACTATGTCTTGGCATCACAATGAGCGTGTTAAAGATGGGTCCTTAAGGCATCCTGCCGATGGTGAATCTTGGAAAGTATTTGACAATTGACATGAAGATTTTGCAAAGGAGCCTCGTAATGTGAGACTTGGGTTAGCAAGCGACGGATTCAATCGATTTTGAACTTTAAGTAGTACACACATTAGATGGCCTGTTATTCTGATGGTGTATAATCTACCCCCTTGGATGAGCATGAAGCCTAAATATTTTATAATATCTTTACTCATTCCTGGACCACAATCACCGGGAAATGACATTGATTTCTTTTTTCAACCGTTGATTGAAGAATTAAAAGAATTATGGGAGTCACGTGTTGAAACATATGATTCCAAAGAAAACAAAACATTGAATATGAGAGCATGTCTTTTGTGGACAATTAATGACTTCCCTTTGTATGCTATGTTATCTGGGTGGATTACAAAGGGAAAATTGGTTTGTCCATGTTGTAATGATGTGACTTCTTCTATCTATCTAAAACATAGTCACAAGACTGTTTATATGGATCACTGAAGGTTTTTACCTATGAATCATCCATGGAGGCATAACAAAAGATCTTTCAATGGAAAAACTGAACTCAGGTCTCCACCGCAGTTGTTAGAAGGTTCAACTGTATTTGATATATTGCAAGAGGTAGATAATTTTTTTGGGAAGAAGCAAAAAAGATCAAAAAATGACATATCAAATTGGAAAAAATGGTCAATCTTTTTTGATTTACCATATATGGACGTCCAACACGTTTAGACACAATCTTAATGTCATGCGCATAGAGAAGAATATAGTTGATAGCATAATTGGAACTCTTTTAGATATTCTCGAAAAGACGAAAGATCATGCAGCTGCTTGTTTTGACCTTAAAGACATGGGTATCAGGAAAAACCTTCATCCAAAAGATACGAAGGATGGAAAATAAATTAAGTTAGCAAAGGCATGCTTTTCAATGACTCCAGCAGAGAAAATAATCTTTTGTAGTGTGTTGAAAGTGGCAAAATTACCAGATGGTAGCACTTCCAATATTGGTCAATGTGTGCATGAAACAGAAAAGAAGATTTCTGGTTACAAGACCCATGATGCTCATTTCATGTTGTACTACTTGTTGCAAATACCAATCAAGAGCATACTTCCTGACCATGTTGCCATCACTCTAGTTTGATTATGTTCATTTTTTTGCCGAATATGTTAGAAAGGTAATTAGCCTAGATGAGGTAGTTAACTTAGAAGCAGAGATTGCTGAGACATTATGCCAATTGGAGAGGATTTTCTCTCCTAGCTTTTTTGACATAATGATGCACTTGTCTATTCATTTGGCAAATGAGGTGAGGTTAGGTGGTCCAGTTCAATATCATTTGATGTATCCTGTTGAACGGTATATGTGCACATTAAAATCATATGTTCGTAATAGAAGTCATTGATAAGGGAAAATCAATTCCGCACAAACTAACCGGCAAGTATACCGGGTCACATCAAGTAGTAAAACTCACGTGAGTGAGGTCGATCCCACGATGATTGATGGATCAAGAAACTTTAGTGAGGTGATATGTCTAGTTAAGCGAAATATTGAAAGGATTGGCAAAAATTGATTAACAGAATGTAAATTGTAGGGAATGTAAATTGCTGAATGTAAATTGACAGAAACTTAAATGGCAATTAACTTAAATTGCATGAAAAGTAAATTGTAGGAAATGTAAATGGGAATTGGTTGCTGGAAAATTAAAGAAAGTAGTAAATTGAAGCAATTAAAGTGAACTAAAGGACAAGTAACAGAAAGACAAATTCATTAGGGATTGGAGATATTATAATCCACAATGAATCAAATGGGTCTCAACTTCCATCTCAATCATATAAGTAGATCTATGGTGGATTGAAATTGGTTGGATCCCAATTCCTTGGTAATCCAATCTCTCTAATCATAATCAATCTTGCCAATTCCTTGATCCAATTGTCATGAGAAGAGGTTAAGTGTATGTCTCTCATCCATAAGCCACACAATTTCTCAAGATCTCAATTCCTCCCGAATAGTGTTGATCAAGAGAGTTGTGAGAGATAGAGCTTCAGTTCTAACTTCCATGATTCCCCTTTCGAGGCTCACATTGAAATTCAATGGATCCAAACCCCCTTTCGGAGTAAATGGATCAAATCAAAATAGAAGTTATCTCTTAGCTAGCTGATGCGGGGCGGAAGTCAGCCAATTAAGAATTCAATATAGAAATACGTTGCGAGTATAGTTCTTAACCAGCAAAAATTTGCTCATCAATTTATAAAGGTTGTCACAAAATTAGAATAAAAATACTGGGAGTATGAGCCCCAGGTCGTCTGCCAACGAGTTGACAAAGGGTGCTATCTTATTAATCAGGAGTTTTCCGAGTAAATTGAGAGTTGAATGACAGAAAATAAATAATTATAAATTAAAAGATAATTATATATTCAGAATAAAAAGCCTTGACTGGGGAATGATTAATTGGAAGTTCCATCATTGTTGGAATTCTCTCAAGTGTAGTATAAAGAGGTTGTTATTTTTACTTAGTTAACCCTTACTAAATAAAAGAAAGTCAAGTGATTAAGCTAACTCTTATTCGTAAATTCTAGTCCTCTCCCTTGGGAAGGTCTAGTGTTAGTAAATAGAGAATTAGCCAACAACTTCCAATTTAACTAATCACTTGAGCATTCCAACTCAAGTGTCTCCTTTTTATCAACCCCGATGTCAAGTTGGGAATCTACTCCATTGACATGAAAATTACTTGCAAAGAATTGAACAGGGAATAAAAAAAAGACATGATAGACAATAACTACAATTTAATTAAAAGTAAAAGTAATCCTTTGCATTAATAAACTCTAAAAATAATCCAATTGTAACTCCAAACAAGAATTAAGAATATGGAATAATAAGGGAGTAAGAAAACAAACTAGAATAGTGTCTTTAACGGAGGTAATGACTCTTCAATATCCAAAGCAAAAGCATAAAACTAATAAGCTATGAATGTAAAGAAAACCTAGAGGAAGAGTAATTTCTCTCTAGATTCAAATCTAAAACTAAAACTACGCTAATGAGAATCTGTGTTTAATCTTTGCATGTTCCCTGGCTCTAGTCTGTGTTTCTGGGCCGGAAACTAGGTCAAAACTTGGCCAAAAATTGCCCCCAGTATTTTCTGTTATTTCTGCAGATCGCGCATGTCATGCATACCGTCAGTCACGCGTACGCGTTGCTGGTTGCCTTGGCGTGTCACGCGTGCGCGTCAGGCATGCGCACGCGTCGTCTTGCAAATCTCCAATCCATGCGTACGCGTCAGTTACGCGCACGCGTCGCTACCAATTTCTTCATGTCGCGCGCACGTGTGAGCCACGCGTGCGCGTCGATGCTCGCTGGTTATATCCTTTATTTCTTATGCTCCTTCCATTTTTGCAAGCATCCTCTCCATCCTCTAAGCCATTTCTGCCATAAAGCCTGAAACACTTAACACACAGATCATGGTATCGAGTGGTATAAAGGGGAATTAAAATACACAAATTAAAAGCTTTAGGAAGCAAGTTTTCAATCATAGAACAAAACTAGGAAGGAATTGTAAAATTATGCAAATCATATGAATAAGTGGGTAAGGACATGATAAAAACCACTCAATTGAACGCAAGATAAACCATAAAATAGTGGTTTATCAACCTCCCCACACTTAAACATTAGCATGTCCTCATGCTTAGCTCAAGGAGATTAAAAGACTAAATAAGGGAAAGTAAGACTCATGAAATGCAACCTATGTATGCAACTATATGCTAAGATGATTCTGCCTACTTGGTTAAAAGTAAATAAGTTCTTTAAGACAAACATAAATCAGATATCACTAATTAAAATCATATAGTAAAGATAAGAAGACTTGTAAGAAGACAGCTCATGAAAGCAGGGAATATGGAATCAAGCATTGAACCCTCACTAATAGTATATGTGCACTCTAATCACTCAAGTGTATAGGGTAATCACTCTACTCTTCTCTAGTCATGCTTTTAAACTTTGTTTTTCACCTAACAAATCAACAAGTATTTAATGCACCAATGCAAACATCATGAGGTCTTTTCAAGGTTGTAATGGGGCTAAGGTCTATGTGAGGGTATATATATGGCTAAGTGAGTTATAAATTGAATCCTTGATTAACCTAAGACCTCACCTATACATACTCTATATTCTTCTTAAATCATGCCTAGCTATCCAAAATTCCTATTTTTGCATCTCATACTCATGCATCAACTTTTCTTTAATTTTATCACATATGCATTGATTTTTCATTAACTTAACATCGGGGTAATTTTGTCCCCTTATTTATTTATTTAATTATTGAATATTTTTGGATTTTTTTATTTTTTATTTTATATATATATATATATATATAGAAAAGCAAACATAACTTATCAATGCACATGAATTTTAAATTTTTTTTTTCTGGTCTCACATGAGTATGCACCCAAATTCCCAATATTCAAATAAAGTACAAACACAATACATTTCCATTAACCCAAGTTCCCACAGTACCCCACACTTGGTTGATACACAATCTCTATCTTAAGCTAACCAAAGATTCAATTGGGGTGTTTAATTATTTTTTCCTTTAATGCTAGTGATGTGGTAAAATATAGAACAAATGGGGATTAAAAGACTCAAAGTGGCTAACAAAGGTGATTTTTAAAAGGGCAGGCTTCTTTGGGATAAGTGAGCAAAAACAATTAATGGCCTCAATCATATGCATGCATATAAATACATTAAACATTGGACATATGGGATGGAACAAAATAAAAATTACAATCATTGATAGGAAAACACACAGGAATAAAATGTTATGGTTAAATAGTGTAACCATGTAATTAAGCTCAATTCTCACAGGTTGTGTGTTCTTAACTCAAAAATCATGTTCCAATTTACAGTCTTCAAACAAGTTTAGCATAGATTTTTCAATTTTAAATTAGTGAAATTTTCAAAATAGAGTCTTGAAAAGAAACTTGTTATTTTTTAACCAAATAGAACATGCGTGCAAACACCTATTACTATGCAAACTATCATATCCTAACAATAGAAAAATAACTTATTGGTGCTAAGAAAGAGTAATTACCTCCGAAAGTCAGGTACTGACCGACCTCCCACACTTAGAGCTTGGCACCGTCCTTGGTGCCATCAGTTAGGAACAAAGGGGGGCAGGTAGCAGCATCTCCACTGTCGGAATTGTCATGGCTCCCTGTGCTAGTAGATGAAGTGGAGTCCGGAGTGTCTGGTTCTTCTTCAGGTGGGTGGTTGCCAACCATCATCTCTTTGAGGTATGTAAATTGGCGCTTGTTACAGCGCTCCATTCGCTTAGCCTGCCGGTCAAGCCGGTCCAACCTCTGAAGTATCTGAAGGAGTAGTTGATTTGTTGACAGTGCTTGTGGTGTGGAAGGAGAAGGGATATCTCTAGCCGGTTCTGCAGGCCAACTAGTAGTGACTGCTGGAGGTCTGATGTACTTCCCGTTAGGGACATACTGATCATCCCGTGGAAGTATGGCCTTGGTGTCTCCAGCTCTGTAGGAGACTCCAGCTACTGAGACTAGATCTGAAATCAAGGCAGGGAAGGGTAAGTTGCCCGCAATCTGTACGTGTCCCATGGCGTCCCGGAGGTGTCTTGGTAGGTTGAGAGGCTGGTCTATAAGGACACACCAGAGAAGAACAGCCATACCTGCAGTGAAGGAAGAATCGTGAGTGCTCGGAAAGACGTAGTGGGACATAATCTGTTCTCATACTCGAGCCTCCAAGGTAAGTGCTGAAGCCAATACTCCTTTAGGTCAGGATCGATGGTATTCATAGATCCATCTGCTGCCAGGTTGTGTGATAATTTTGAGGATGGCATCCCAGTCAAATTGGTATGTCTGGCGTTTGAAAGAGGATTCTTAAAATGCGTCCAATCCTTCTGGAGCAGGGGGACATATAAAACTCATTGAATAGCCTCTTCAGTTATGGGGACTTGCATCTAACGAACATAGACAGACTGAAGGATTGGCATGTGCAAATTGGAGTAGAATTCAACTACCCATGAAAGGTTAACATGCCATGGCTGTCTCCGTAAGAATCCCCATTGTCTTCGCTCAATGCGGGGCTCTACAAAATCAACAATGTGGGTCGGGAGGATGAGTAGGTGCTCATTGTTATAGTTCCGCTCAGCCAAGATGGGGAACATCTGCTCACAGTAGCGGTTAGTGAACCGCGCAGTGTCCTTTGCTGAAAAGGCTTTCTCTTTTTCATCAACCTTAATGATCCTCTTGACTCGCTTTGTTGAGGGCTTTACTGATGTTAAAGATGGTTCCGTAGCTAGTGCTCTTTTTGTTCCTCTCCTTGTCGGTGGTTTAGGAGTAGCTTTCTCTTTACCCTTCTTAATGGCCATCCTGATAAGGGAAAGGGAAAGTAACATGTGAAGCCAAGGGTTAAAGCAAGGAGGAGAACAGTACAAGTGATAAGCACTGCATGGTAAAGAAGGATGTCGTTAACACATGGTCGCAACTTCATGTGATAAGTTCATCAATGGAAATATAGCAAGTGCATGTCATGGCAAGTAGATGCAAGATGTTTATTGACATGCCGACAAAGGCATGAGTAGCACAGATCAAGCATCAATAACTAAAATGTATTATCACTCAAAACAAGCTAACCATCACGTTTGTATTGACAATTATATTCAATTAATAAAATTTTTAAAGGGTTTTGTGAAAAATAGGCATTAGAGTAGAAGGATAGAATAATTAAAAATACACAATGCCATACGGGATTTTTCACAAACAGTTAGTATGCATGGTAAAGATGTTATTGAAAGTATTAATTTTGAACATGCAAACAACCCAAAAATAATTAGTAATAATTGTCACACAACTCCTTAATAATCCACAAGCAATTATGGAAGAAAATAATCACCCAATTAAATTTCTAACACAAATTAAAAGCATCTAAAAATAAAAAGAAAGACAAAGAAAACATAGATTATGAAATTAAAAAGAAAAGGAAAAAGGGAATATAAATTAAATTAATAATGGAAGAGTAAAAAGGGAAAGAAGAAAATAACCTTGATGAAGGGGATGAAGAAGGAAGGAAGAAAGTAAGAAAAAGTAAAAAAGAAATAAAGAAGAAAGAAGGAAGAAGAAAGAATTAGGATTAGGGGAGAAAAGATAAGAATTCTGGCATCACAACTCTCTGTCTAAGCAAATTTTTACGCCAATTTGTAGGGTCACCCGTACGCGTGGGTGACGTGTATGCGTGGAAGGCTGATTTTGCAATTGACGTGGACACGTCAGGGACGCGTACGCGTGAGCGTGTTTGTGCGTAAAGCACACCTCCAGCGATGTTCCCGTATAGCTCGCGCGTCATGTGCTTCTTTTTTTTTTATTATGCAGAATGCAGATGCAAATGCAGACTATTTGCAGAGATTATGAGAAGAGTCACTAAGAAAAATAAAGTATAATAAAATAAAATAAAACTAAGACCGAAACGGAACGATCATACCATGGTGGGTTGTCTCCCACCTAGCACTTTGCTTTTATTCCTTAAGTTAGACGGTCTTCAAGCTCATTCTGCTTCTGTTGGTGGGTCATGATAAACCCTGATTTTGTGGTTTATCTTGTGCTTAATTTGGGGGATTTTATCAACTTTTCTCACATTTATTCAATGAAATAGCATGATTTTGTAATTCTCTCCAAATTTGAGCTTAAGTATGAAAACATGCTTTTTAGGCCTTAAAATAGCTAAATTTAACTCACTTTAATTCCATTCGATGCCTTGATATGTTTGTTGAGTGATTTCAGGTTCATAAGGCAAGTATTGGATGGAAGAAGTGAGGAGAAAAGCATGCAAAGTGAGAGAACTCATGAAGAAATGAAGGAACCGCAAAGCTGTCAAGCCTGACCTCTTCGCACTGAATCGACCATAACTTGAGCTACAGAGCTACGTACGCACGCACCGATGGGTCAACGTGGGTCTATTTTGGGCAACTCGTTGGGGGCGATTTCTAGCTAATTTTGGGCCCAATCCAACTCATTTCTGATGCTATTGAACCCAAGGATTGAGGGGTGAATGAACCAAGTAGTCATAGTTTAGTTTCACCATGGTTTAGGTTAGAATTCTAGAGAGGGAAGCTCTCCCTTCTCTCTAGAATTTAGGGTAGTTTAGGTTAATCTCTCTCAGATTGATCTTTCAATTCTTGTTTTGATTTCAATTCTCTTTCTATTTTAGTGTTCTATTGTCTTAATCTTCTTAGTTTCTCTTGTTAGTTTCTTATTTTGCTCTCTTTTATGTTTATGAACAATTGTTAGATCTTGATTTCCTCTAATGAAATTTTATGTTTCCATGTTTCTTTTTATGTTGATCGTGATTGTTATTGTTGATTTCTTGCTTGTGTTGGTTATGGGTTTCCTTTAATTCTTGTATTTTATGATGTTTACTTTTCTTGCACACTAGGTGTTTGATGAGTCCAATTCACACCCCATTGAAAAATTGGTGAATTAGTTCTTTTGGCAAGTGCACCATAAGTATCGTCAAGTAATAACCCACAGTGGAGTGGGATCGTATCCACAGAGATTGGCAAATTTGAGCAGTTTTAATTAATTGATGAATTAGTCAAGCGGATCAATAAGATTGTGAAGTCCAGAATTGTAAATGACATAAATGTAAATGGCTAGAATATAAAGAAAAGCAATAAAGTGCAGAAATAGAAATGGCAGAATGTAAATTGCAGAATCATAAATGACTTAAATGTAAATGGGAATGGGGAATTGCTGAATGTAAAATTAAGCTATAAAGAAATTGATAGATAAGAATGGGGGAATTCATTGAGATTGGGAGATTTTGTCTCTTTGGATCAAATCTAGCTTATATCCTCTTCAATCATGCAACTCATTGACCTCTATGCAATCATAATTGATTGAGCCCCAATCCCTTGGTGACTCAATCTCTCAGATCTTGATCAATAGCCAATTCCTTGGTCTAATTGCTCATGAAGAGAGATATGCTTGGTCCCTGATTATACCACACACCATTATAGGTCCAAGTAGAGGGAGGATTAGATGTCACATATCCAAACACCAAAACCCAGATTCTACTCAAGTGTGAGAAGGGATTTCAAGCATGGTTTCATGTTTCCTTTCCCAAGGTTCCCATGAAACCCAATTGCATTCAATCTCTTTTTTAAGATAATTGAACACTAAGCATTAAGAACGAAATTCCTTCTAGCAAATCAAAGAGAAGATAAAGAGAAGAATAATTTCACTATTATCAATCCATCAAGTACAACAGAGCTCCCTCTCTCAATGAGAGGGAAGTTAGCTACTCATAGCTCAAAAAGTACTCAAAAGTGAAGTGTAAAAGTGGCACGCCCAGGGTCGGGCGTGCCACGCCTCTTTTGTGAGTGAGTGGTTCCTCTGTTTGGCGTGCCTCGCCACGAACTCAAGTGCCATGCCCCAATGCTTCTTTGCTCTCTGAATGACACTGGCGTGCCATCCCTGGTTGCTCAAGTGGCATGCCTAAGTGAATAATGGTGAGTGGCGTGCCACGCCTTCAATACCAAGTGGCACGCCCCATGTAATTGGCCTCCCTCATCCTCTTTGGAAACTTATACCAGCGTGCCATGCCTAAAGGCTGGCATGGGACGCCCATGATCTTGTCTTGGCTCCAGCAGTTGGCGTGCGATGCCTCAGCCTTCAAGTGGCACGCCATAGTGACATGCTTGGGTTGGCGTGCCACGCCTTCGATACCAAGTGGCACGCCCAATCCTTGCCTTTGTTATCTTTGTGCATTGGCGTGCCACGCCTGGTTGCTCAAGTGGCACGCCTAAGAAAGGTTGAGAGGTTGGTGTGCCACACCTTCGACTTCAAGTGGCATGCCCAGTCTTCAATTGTCTTCAGCCCCATCTCTGGATTATTGAACCAGTGTGCCACGCCATGCTGTTCAAGTGGCACGCCCGTGGATTTGTGAACTCTTCAAGCTTGGCGTGCCATGCCTGGGTTCTCAAGTGGCACGCCCAAGTGACTTCTTGGAGCTGGCGTGCCACGCCTTTGATACCAAGTTGCATGCCATAGTGGAGGTTCTTCTTGGAATGGTGAGTTGGCGTGCACGCCCCTTTGCTCAAGTGGCACGCCCATAGTAGTTGATGGGTCAGGCGTGCCACACCCCTTTCATTTCCTCCATTGTTGCTTCCTGTAACTTTGTACTAGCGTGCCATGCCCAGTCCCTGGCGTGCCACGTCCACATGCATACTTGGATCTCCCCTCTGGAATTTAGTACTAGCGTGCAACGCCCAGCTCCTGGCGTGCCACACCAGTGCATTTTTGTGGCGATTGCTCCCAAGTGGCACGCCCAGCTTCTTCTTTGACTTCTACCCATTTTTTATGCCTTTTTCACCTAAAATTCAGCATAACTCATCTCAAAGTAGTGTACCATAATATTCATCAAATAATACATGAATAGTACTGATCAAATGAGATTTATGCTCTTTTATGGACTTCTTTATGCAAGAAAGAAGGGAAGATGATGCATGAAACTTGATGACTGGAATTCACTACCCACATATAATGAATCCGTTCTTTGGCAAGAGTACCAAATTATCGTCAAGTAATAACCCACAATGGAGTGGGATCGTATCCACAGAGATTAATTGGGTTAAGCAAGCAATAGTTGATTGATTATCCTAGTTAGACTATTTATATTGGTGTGATAATCAGCAAGGAAATGTAAATGACATGAAAGTAAAGGAAAGCAATAAAGTGCAAGAAAGTAAATGGCAAGGAAAGTAAAGTACAAGAAAGTAAAGTACTAGAAATGTAAAGTGCAGAAAATGTAAATAACCATAAAGTAAATAAAAGAAAGAAAGATAAAATAAGCATTGGGATCAAGAGATATTGCATTCTCCGGATTAATTGATTTCATTTCATCTTCAAACATGCAACACATTGACCTCTTGGCAATCATGATTGATTGAGCCCCAATTCCTTGGTGACTCAATCTCTCAAATCTCAATCAATAGCCAATTCCTTGGTCTAATTGCTCATGAGAAGAGATGAAGAATGGTCCCTGATTATACCACAAACTTTTCTAAATCCAAGTAGAGGGAGGATTATATGTCACCATATCCAAACACCAAAACCAAAATTTATTGAAGTGTGAAAAAGAATTTCAAGCATGGTTTTATGTTTCCTCTTCCAAGGTTCCCATAAAACCCAATTGCATTCAATCTCTTTTCCAAGATAATTGAATGCTAAGCATGAAAAAAACGAAATTCCTTCAAGTAAATCAAAGAGACATGAAGAGAAGAAGAAGAAGAAAAACAATCAATCCATTGAAAAACAATAGAGCTCTCTTTCCTAATGGAGAAAGTTAGTGATTCATAACTAAATTATTTACATAGTGAGAAAGAAAAGAGAAGAAACTGATGATGAATAGAAAGGGTCCGAAGACTCCCCCAATCCAGCATGAGTAATTCTATGAAGCTAAGGCCTTTATATAGGCTCTCCTAAATTACAAACTTTAAATGAAATTAAAAGCAAATTACAATGAAATAAAAATAAACTATTCTAGACTCTTCTTGTGGCCTTGATTTGTTGATAAGTGTGGCTTGAATGAGAGTTGGAGTGGGCTTGATTGAAGGTTGGGGGCTGCAAGGAGAAGTTAGGGTGTGGTTAAGCCCTGGATGTTAGATTTCCAAAACTTTTGGAATCAACTCATTTGAACCTTTGTAGCTCATGTTATGCCCATTTGAAGGTGGATAGGTCAGTCTGTCAGGTAGCCCAGTGTGCCACGCCCATATATTATGAAATTGGCGTGCCACACCCACTCTTTGGCATGCCACGCCTTTGATGATGCTCTCTAGCCATTAGAACTGGTGTGCCACGCCCAGAACTCCAAGTGGCACGCCCATTATGAAAATCGAGCTGGTGTGCCACGCCTTCGATGTCAAGTGGCATGCCTAGATTTTGCAATGTTGAAATAATGGCCTTTTTCACCTTCACTTTTAATGTCCATCCTAGAGTGTTATATATCATTGGAAAGCTCTTGATGTCAGCTTTCCAATGCAACCAAGTTCACATCATTTGGACCTCTACAACTCAAGTTACGTTCCTTTGAATATGAAGAGGTCAGGTTGGTAACTCTGCAGTGACGTCTTTTTCTTCTTGTATTTTTGGGGTCAATATCTTCCTCAATTCCAGTGTCCATTATAAAGTTTTATATATGGTTAGAAAGCCATGGATGTCTACTTTCTAATGGAACTAGAATCATCTCATTTGGAGTTGTTTAGCTCAAGATATCGTCATTTGAATGAGAGAAGGTCAGGCTAGCATATGCCCCGGCGTACCACGCCCATAGTGGGACTCAAAATCACTCCTCTGGAACTTAAGCCTTGTGTTCCACGCTAAAAATACCAAGTGGCACACCCTCTTTGAGATCTTGGCTCCACAACATGGCATGCCACGCCTAGAGCTCCAACTGGCACGCCCATGTTGGTTTTCATTCTTTCAAGCTTCTTTGCTGGAATGTTGGCTTGGCGTGCCACGCCCATAGCTTCAAGTGGCACGCCCATTGTTAAGAGTTGGTTCAAAAGCTTGGCGTGCCACGCCCAGATCTTCAAGTGGCACGCCCAGCTTTACACGCCTAGCTTTATATGTTATTTTCTTCCCTTTTTGTTGCTCTTTTCACCTGAAATTCAACACAAACCCATTTCAAAGCAATGTACCATAATATATATCATTTAGTTCATGAAATTGCATTGATAAATGAGATTATCCTCTTTTTATGGTTCTTTTAGATAAGAAAAAGGGTACATGATACGCAGTCATCACAACACCAAACTTAAACTTTGCTTGTCCTCAAGCAAATAAAGAATCATGCAATAAAGTTTGATAAACCAAGGTGAGAAGAGTAGCAATTTTTATGTTCATGGTTGGCTAGTTTCTTATGCATGCTACAATCACAAAAGATATTCAAATGATTGATGCTTCTATCTAGCTCATTTTATGAAATCTTTTTCTTTATGTTCTTTCCTTGAAGCAAACTTTTAATTCTTTTCATATCTTAGCTTCTTGGGTGCTTCGCACCATGTGTTGAAAGCTACGACTCTAAATGCTTTGTTTTCAAGTATTACCACTTGATACATAAGCACCACAAGCATTTAATTAGAGGACTCTTTAAGCTCGTTTGTTTCTTTTCTTTACTCTCTAATCATTGATGCTCAGAGCCTTGAGCTTTGAGGGAGTGCTTTTGCACTTGAGCCTAGCCTTGACTCTAAGTGTTTTATTTTCAAGCTTTTTGCTTGATACATAAA
Organism: Arachis ipaensis; assembly: GCF_059453495.1. NCBI lineage: Eukaryota > Viridiplantae > Streptophyta > Magnoliopsida > Fabales > Fabaceae > Arachis > Arachis ipaensis. The sequence continues at coordinate 84,381,707 of NC_142440.1, forward strand.
CACCGCAAGTACTTAACAAATGAATCGTCACTGGTACTCAGAGCCTTCAACTTTCTCATTCTTTCCCTTTTTCTTTTCTTGCCTTATTTGCATATGCTTCTTCAAGGTTTTCTTGATTTAAAAAATTTCATAAAATGTCCTAGATGAAAACTTCAATTAAACAAATTCAAATGCAATTGAGCAACAATAGTCATGCTAGCCTTCCCAATACATATAAGGTCATGCTAAGTTCTTCTTTAATGACCTTGTTTGTTTATGATCATGAAACTAGATTGCTTTTGAACTCACAAAACTCAAGATGGTAGTTATAATATCATAGCACATGTTACAATTCAGCAATCAAGCTATGCTTATTCATAACACACATACATACAAGGAAAATAAGAGACAATCATGCAATTTAAATGTACTAGAAACAAATAAGAGGAAAAAGGAATGTTACCACCTTGTAGTTCATCTTCATTGTTGTTGTCCTTTTTCTCTTATTCTCCCCCTTCCCTCATCAAACTTAGAATGATTGCTTGTCCTCAAGCAACAAATAAAACAGTGGTGATGGGGTTTATGATGGGTCATGAATATCTTAAACAATAGAGTGTTAGTAGTACATGTGCTTCATGCAAAAGTAAGAATCACAATAAGGGCACAAAAAAGAAACGGAGGCAATATGATTGCATTAATAAGTGGTGTGCATGCTACATAGCATGAAGGATAAGTGGCAACACCAAACTTAGTGTGACACTTTCATTTTAGCATGATGAAAGTACCCAGTGAAGAATGAAGATCAAATTTGTTGCATGGTAACACCAAACTTAGAATGCAATCATATGCCAAATTATTGAAAATAAACAAAACAAAGAAAGGAAATATTACCTATGGTTGGGTTGCCTCCCAACAAGCGCTCTTTTAATGTCATTAGCTTGACATGTTGTTATCAACTTTCTTCCTCTTCTTCCAGTTTTATAATAGAAATGATCTCAAGGGGAGAGAAGAGCAAGTTGATGTCCCCTGTTTTGAGTGCCTCCTAACAAGCTTTCTTTTGTTGTTTTCTTGATTTTCTTTGCTTGTTGGGGTAGGGGTTGGATTGTTTGCAGTTGACCTTTTGTTCTTCATGCATATAGTCCTTTGTTCCTTGGTCACAATCCTCTTTTTGGTGCTTTTGTCGATTGCCTTCACGTCTTGGATTTCAACACTTGGGTATTGTGAGATGGTTGGAGTATCTTCTTTATCAAGAACTTCTTGGAATGGTAGCTTTCTTGGTACAAAGATCTCTTCTGCTTGCTCTACCAATTCCTCATTTTCACCCTCATTAAGCACTTCTCCACTCCTGAGACTGATGGCATGATATTTTTTCCCTGGCCAAGGGAAGACATTGGTTTGTTCATCAACAAAATATTATGCCAATTGTCTCATTTGCTCTTCTTGATTTCTCCTTGAGATTTCCATATCTTCAATTACCTCTCTTACATTTTGCCTTGAAAACTCACTGAGTTGGGAAATGAAGAGATATCTCTTAGAGAGTTCTTCTATTGCAAATTCTATAATATTTTGTGGAGGTGCATAGGCTAGACAATTACGGGATGATAGTCCTTCAAGAATGGGGTATGCAACATTAAAATCCCTTGCAAAGCCAAAATTTCTGTAATTGTCATAACAATGTGAACTATTTTGTGGCTTTGGGAGGTATTCCATTTCATTTGATTGCTCATACTCTATCATTCCTTGGTGATATTCCCCGCCACCATTAAGATAATGACTAGAATCATTTTGTGGTGGTGGGCAATATCCCATATGACATGATTGATCAAAAGATGAGGTAGACTCCATTCTTACTTGCAAAATGCTCTATCTCAAACAATAATCACCAAAAAAAATTGGAATCCCCATTGTCACAGATGAGGGATTCTTAGTGAGGAAATAACACAAACACCTTACTAGCAAGAGAAAATTAAAAAGAAATTAAATGACAAAAACAAAAAGAAAGAAAGAAACTGTCTAATCTAGGTAATTAACCAACCGGTGTTTGTTAATCACAATTAATCCTCGGCAACAGCGCCAAAAACTTGATACGGAAAAAATTACTTCTTCCGTTTTAACTACCGGCAAGTGCACCGGGTCGTAACAAGTAATAAAACTAACAAAGAGTGAGGTCGATCCCACGAGGATTAACGGATTAGGCAAGAAATAGTTGATTAATTATTCTAGTTAGAAGATTCATAATTGGGTGATAAGCAACAAGGAAATGTAAATGACATAAAAGTAAAAGAAAGCAATAAAGTTCAAGGAAAGTAAATGACAAGAAATTAAAGTGCTGAAAATTAAAGTACAAGAATGTAAATTGCAAGGAATGGAAAGTACAAGAAAGTAAAGTGCAAGAAAGTAAATGACTAGAAAGTAAAACCAAGTGAAGTATTTCTACAAACACTTGGAAGGCACAAATGTGCAAAAGTAAATAAAGCCATAAATGTGCATAAGTAAATGACAAGAATTATGAGAAGAGATGAAGAATGGTCCCTGATTGATTGAGCCCCAATTCCTTGGTGACTCAATCTCTCAAATCTCGATCAATAGCCAATTCCTTGGTCTAATTGCTCATGAGAAGAGATGAAGAATGGTCCCTGATTATACCACACACTTTCCTAAATCCAAGTAGAGGGAGGATTATATGTCACCATATCCAAACACCAAAACCCAAATTTATTCAAGTGTGAGAAAGAATTTCAAGTATGGTTTTATGTTTCCTCTTTCAAGGTTCCCATAAAACCCAATTGCATTCAATCTCTTTTCCAAGATTATTGAATGCTAAGCATGAAGAATGAAATTCTTTCAAGTAAATCAAAGAGAGATGAAGAGAAGAAGAAGAATAAAAACAATCAATCCATTAAAAAATAACAGAGCTCTCTTTCCCAATGGAAAGAGTTAGTGATTCATAACTAAATTATTTACATAGTGAGAAAGAAAAGAGAAGAAACTGATGGTGAAGAGAAAGGATCCGAAGACTCCCCCAATCCTGCATGAGTAATTCTATAAAACTAAGGGCTTTATATAGGCTCTCCTAAATTACAAACTTTAAATGAAATTAAAAGTAAATTACAATGAAATGAAAATAAACTCTTCTAGACTCTTCTTGTAGCCTTGATTAGTTGATAAGTATGGCTTGAATGAGAGTTGGAGTGGGCTTGATTGAAGGTTGGGGGCTGCAGGAGTTGGGGTGTGGTTTCAAGTGCCACTCCTACTTGATTTTGCCCTTTGGAATATGACCCACTTTGCAACATTGAAAGTATGGAGTTGGTTAGACCTCAAAATGAATGTCCACTATAAAGTATTATATATTGTTGGAAAGCCCTAGATGTTAGCTTTCCAACGCTATTTCAATCAACTCATTTGAACCTTTGTAGCTCAAGTTATGCCCATTTGAAGGTGGATAGGTCAGTCTGTCAGGTAGCCCAGCGTGCCACGCCCACTCTTTGGCGTGTCACGCCCATATATTATGAAACTGGCGTGCCACGCCCACTCTTTGGCATGCCATGCCTTTGATGATGCTCTCTAGCCATTAGAACTGGCATGCCACGCCCAGAACTCCAAGTGGCACGCCCTTTATGAAAATAGAGCTGGCGTACCACGCCTTCGATGTCAAGTGGCACGCCCAGATTTTGCAATGTTGAAATAACGGCCTTTTTCACCTCCAGTTTTAACGTCCACCATAGAGTGTTATATATTGTTGGAAAGCTCTTGATGTCAGCTTTCCAACGCAATCAAGATCTCATCATTTGAACCTCTACAACTCAAGTTACATTCCTTTGAAGATGAAGAGGTCAGGCTGGTAATTCTGCAGTGACGTCATTTTCTCCTTGTGTTTTCGGGGTCAATATCTTCCTCAATTCAAGTGTCCATGATAAAGTGTTATATATGGTTGGAAAGTGATGAGCGGATAATTTATATGCTTTTTGGCGTTGTTTTTAATATGTTTTTAGTATATTTTAGTTAGTTTTTATTATATTTTTATTAGTTTTTAAATAAAAATCACTCTTCTGGACTTTACTATGAGTTTCTGTGATTTTAGGTATTTTCTGGCTAAAATTGAGGGACCTAAGCAAAAATCTGATTTAGAGGCTAAAAAAGGATTGCAGATGTTGTTGGATTCTGACTTCCCTGCACTCGAAGTGGATTTTCTGGAGCAACAGAAGCCCGATTGGCGCGCGCTCAATTGCGTTGGAAAGTGGACATCCTGAGCTTTCCAGCAATATATAATAGTCCATACGTTGCCCAAGATTTGATGGCCCAAACAGGCGTTCCAATTCAGCTCAAGAATTTTGGCGTTCAACTCCAAAACTGGCACAAAAGCTGGAGTTAAACGCCTAAACTGGCACAAAAGCTGGCGTTTAACTCCAAAAAATGTCTCTACACATGGAAGCTTCAATGCTCAGCCCAAGCACACACCAAGTGGGCCCGGAAGAAGATTTCTGCATTAATTAGTTATTTCTGAAAACCCTAGGCTACTAGTTCTCTATAAATAGGACCTTTTGCTATTGTATTTACAGACTTATATAGACCTTTTCATGTTTGGGAGGCGGGCCATTTGGCCATGCCTAGACCTTTTGTTCTTATGTATTTTCAACGGTGGAGTTTCTACACACCATAGATTAAGGTGTGGAGTGATGTGTATTTTCGGAAAACGAATTCCTAACACACAAAACTCACCGGCAAGTGCACCGGGTCGCATCAAGTAATAAAACTCACGGGAGTGAGGTCAATCCCACAGGGATTGAAGAATTGAGCAATTTTGGTTTAGTGGTTGATTTAGTCAAGTGAATCAAGAGTTGATTTGAGTGGTTTGTATTCGACAGAAGCTAAATTGCATGAAATTAAAAGGAAGAGGGACAATTGCAGTAGTTTAAAGGGCAGAGAAGGTAAATGTGCTGAATCTTAAAGAGCAAGAAATTAAATGGCAGAAACTTAGAACGCAAGAAATGAAAATTGCAGAATCTTAAAGTGCAAGAAATGTAAATGGCTTGAATTGTAAATGGAATTGGGAAGTGGATTTGCAGAATTTAAACAAGGAAAAGTAAATTGCATTAATTAGACAAGTAGAAGGTGACTTGAATTGAACGGGATCTAAAACGGAAATGTAAATGAACTTGAAAAGCTTTAAACAGAGAATTTAAAATGCAAACTCCAGATCTCAGGACCCAAGAGACTAGATAACCGAGTCTAGATCTCAATGCCTTCCTAGATCCAAATGTAGAATTCAATTGCAAGAAATAGAGAAAAGTAAATAGCAGAATGAGTAGGAGAAGAGACAATGAACAGAAATTTAAATTCAATTATGCAGTAAAGAAAACAGAGAGATCTCAGGATGAGATTGAAATAGAATTCCTTCAATTCTCCAACCCAAGATCCAAGACAAATGTAATTGAAATTGAAAACAAGAAAACTAAGAGGAAGAGAATTCAATTCTCCTACTCCGAAACTCAGAAACTCCAAACAACTCAAAACCAAAAGCTCTCAAAAAAACTACTCAGCAAAAGTAAAAGGAAAAGCTCCCCTAAAACTTAAATCCTAAGCTATTTATACACTTTCTTCAAATGGTCTTCAAGCCTTGAATTGGGCCTTTGCTCTTGATGGAATTGGGTTGATAAAGGCCTTGGTTGATTGCTCTTGGAGTTGGAGAAAGATCCATTGTGAACCGGGTTGTAAATCATAAAAGCTTGAGTAAAAGTTTGAGGCAAACTTTTACTCAAACTTTTTATACCAGCTGCCCTCCTTTTGCTGATATCCACGTTTGAGCTAAAGTTTGAGGTCAAACTTTTGCTCAAACGTGGATCCCCTTGTGTACATGTGTGGCGCCAACGTTTGCCAAAAAGCTTGAGGCAAACGTTGGCGCAAGCTTTTCTCCTCCAGGGTGTTGTTTTTGTGATGCCAACGTTTGCCAAAAAGTTTGAGGCAAACGTTGGCTCAAGCTTTTTCCTCCAGGGTGTTTTCAATTCTTCCAAAACTTTGAGCTAAAGTTTGAGGCAAACTTTGGCTCAAACTTTTTTCCTCTGGGATGTTTTCAACTCTTCCAAAAGTTTGAGCTAAAGTTTGAGGCAAACTTTGGCTCAAACTTTTTGTTCTCTCTTGCTCCTAGCCATTCCTTCTTCCTTCAACCTTCTTCAAAACTCTTTTCACCTATCATTAATCAATCAAAACAATCAAAGCTATGCCCCAAATCATGAGATTGTGTTTCTTTCATAATATATGATAATTATAGCACAAAATCTCATGAAAGTGCATTAATTCATCCATGGTTGATTGAATCAAAGGAAACATGGAAATCTACCCAATTGGCTTGCTTATGGCTTAAGAAAGTGCATAAAATCAATTGAAAACAAAAGAAAAAGAATAGTGAAAATAGGCTAAGATGACTTGTCATCACAACACCAAACTTAAAGCTTGCTTGTCCCCAAGCAAGAAAAGAATTATGCTCAAAGGTTCTTCCAATCAGAATGGATTTGAAAAATTACATGTACTATCCTGTGAGTGAAGTGATTAAGTGACAGTGGGGTGAACTCTAAATTATATGCTCATGCAAGGGCTTCAGTGCTTACTAGTCCTTACATATTGGGGGTCTTAGGTCCTAGGACTTTCATCCAAATGATATCATGGAGATTTCTCTATAGGTAATCACCTTGAAACAGCTTATAGTTGTTGTGCTTTGGCCTTGACTCTAAGTGTCATGTCTCAAAGCGGCTCTTTAGATAAGCTTTCAATCAATACTCCTAAACCAGTTGGTTTTAAGGTATTAGGTGTTAAAGCACCCCTAAGGATTTACTTACTCAAGCCTCTCTCTTTGACACATTTTGACCACAAGCATTTACTAGGATAACAACTCTTTGAGTTCTTGTTTCTTTCTTCTTTTCTGCCTAGTAATTGATGCTCAGAGCCTTGGGCCATGTTCTTTTTGTTTTTATATCTTCTTTATTTTCTTTTGTTTGCTGCTTCTTGGATCAATAAATGTTCGAAAATCTCCATAATACTTCTTTGAATTCTATGTTCTGCCTATGAGCTCCCATGCAAGTTTTCATAAGCATGCAACCTTAATGCATAATCACACAACCAGAACCACCACTTCTCCTAATCTTTTGCTTGCCTCAAAATTGTTTAATTCCTCAATCCTTCTTTTCAAAGAACTATCATGTGGTGCCTCTTTTTTTTTTTTTTTGAAATCTTGAGTGCACGCAAGTTTGAAAAGTGTAGTGTTGTGAATAATCAACCAATCTTAATTATTTAATTGCAGAAAAATTATACTATGCAGACAGGCAGGGGTATTATATCACTTTCAATCATAGCAGTATCTGATATAAAATGATCAATGAGCAATACAACCTTTTGGAATTTACTTGCTGTCCTCCTCCTCATCATCATCATTGCTGGTCTTCACATTCTTCTTTCATCTCTTTGATTGATGATGCTTAATCTTTCCAAAAGTTTGTATGGTGCTCTGTAGTGATATTGAAAGTTGCTTGTTCCCCAAGCACTTAGAAAAAAATGGTTAGCATGCATGATTTATTTGTCGGCCTTTGAACTTACTTTGGTGTGGGAACACCAAACTTAGTACCTTACCAATGGTTCTCATGCATCAGATTAACCATGTGTGAAATTCTTTTTCTTTTTCAAAAGAATAGAACTAAAAACGAGGAAACAGCAGGATAGTTAACTAGTTCGTCTAGATGCTTGAAGCTAGCATTATGCAGTAGGTGAGAATATATTTTATGATGAAATTTTGGTGGAACACCAAACTTAGAGTCCTTCATTCTCCCTCAGATTGTTTTGGTGTGTAACACCAAACTTAGCTCCTTGCAACATAGATAAAACTAATTAACCTCTTTATTGAAATAGATATGAAAAGATAGTTACCTCCAGTTGGGTTGCCTCCCAACAAGCGCTCTTTTATTGTCACTAGCTTGACATCTCTCATTCTTTGATCATGGAGGTTGAAAATCCTGTTGCCTTTGATTTTCTCCTCTCATTATGGACTTCCTTCCGGTCTCCTCCATTTCTTGGTGCCCTTCTTCAGAAATTCCAGAGGTGGAGAACTGTCTCCTGGTTCATGTCATACAACCAAAACAGCAAAGATACACAGAGCACTCTGTAGCTTGAGTGCAATGGGAGTTAGTAGAGACAAAGTCTCAAACAGTTAGTGTGCAAGTTAGAAATAAAGAAAATGAACAAAAATAAAGAAAAAGTGCTTAATCTAGATCTCCACTTCACTTAATCATTGTCAATCTATTTCAATCCCCGGCAACGGCGCCAAAAACTTGATGTGTATTTTCGGAAAACGAATTCCTAACACACAAAACTCACCGGCAAGTGCACCGGGTCGCATCAAGTAATAAAACTCACGGGAGTGAGGTCGATCCCACAGGGATTGAAGGATTGAGCAATTTTGGTTTAGTGGTTGATTTAGTCAAGTGAATCAAGAGTTGATTTGAGTGGTTTGTATTCGACAGAAGCTAAATTGCATGAAATTAAAAGGAAGAGGGACAATTGCAGTAAATTGAAGGGCATAGAAGGTAAATGTGCTGAATCTTAAAGAGCAAGAAATTAAATGGCAGAAACTTAGAACGCAAGAAATGTAAATTGCAGAATCTTAAAGTGCAAGAAATGTAAATGGCTTGAATTGTAAAGGGAATTGGGAAGTGGATTTGCAGAATTTAACCAAGGAAAAGTAAATTGCATTAATCAGACAAGTAGAAGGTGACTTGAATTGAACCGGATCTAAAACGGAAATGTAAATGAACTTGAAAAGCTTTAAATAGAGAATTTAAAATGCAAACTCCAGATCTCAGGACCCAAGAGACTAGATAACCGAGTCTAGATCTCAATTCCTGCCTAGATCCAAATGTAGAATTCAATTGTAAGAAATAGAGAAAAGTAAATAGCAGAATGAGTAGAAGAAGAGACAATGAACAGAAATTTAAATTCAATTATGTAGTAAAGAAAATAGAGAGATCTCAGGATGAGAATGAAACAGAATTCCTTCAATTCTCCAACCCAAGATCCAAGACAAATGTAATTGAAATTGAAAACAAGAAAAATAAGAAGAGAATTCAATTCTCCTATTCCGAAACTCAGAAACTCCAAACAACTCAAAACCAAAAGCTCTCCAAAAAACTACTCAGCAAAAGTAAAAGGAAAAGCCCCCCTAAAACTTAAATCATAAGCTATTTATACACTTTCTTCAAATGGTCTTCAAGCCTTGAATTGGGCCTTTGCTCTTGATGGAATTGGGTTGATAAAGGCCTTGGTTGACTGCTCTTGGAGTTGGAGAAAGATCCATTGTGAACCGAGTTGTAAATCATAAAAGCTTGAGTAAAAGTTTGAGGCAAACTTTTACTCAAACTTTTTATACCAGCTGCCCTCCTTTTGCTGATATCCATGTTTGAGCTAAAGTTTGAGGTCAAACTTTTGCTCAAACGTGGATCCCCTTGTGTACATGTGTGGCGCCAACGTTTGCCAAAAAGCTTGAGGCAAACGTTGGCGCAAGCTTTTCTCCTCCAGAGTGTTGTTTTTGTGATGCCAACATTTGCCAAAAAGTTTGAGGCAAACGTTGGCTCAAGCTTTTTCCTCCACGGTGTTTTCAATTCTTCCAAAAGTTTGAGCTAAAGTTTGAGGCAAACTTTGGCTCAAACTTTTTTCCTCTGGGATGTTTTCAACTCTTCCAAAAGTTTGAGCTAAAGTTTGAGGCAAACTTTGGCTCAAACTTTTTGTTCTCTCTTGCTCCTAGCCATTCCTTCTTCCTTCAACCTTCTTCAAAACTCTTTTCACCTATCATCAATCAATCAAAACAATCAAAGCTATGCCCCAAATCATGAGATTGTGTTTCTTTCATAATATATGACAATTATAGCACAAAATCTCATGAAAGTGCATTAATTCATCCATGGTTGATTGAATCAAAGGAAACATGGAAATCTACCCAATTGGCTTGCTTATGGCTTAAGAAAGTGCATAAAATCAATTGAAAACAAAAGAAAAAGAATAGTGAAAATAGGCTAAGATGACTTGTCATCACAACACCAAACTTAAAGCTTGCTTGTCCCCAAGCAAGAAAAGAATTATGCTCAAAGGTTCTTCCAATCAGAATGGATTTGAAAAATTACATGTACTATCCTGTGAGTGAAGTGATTAAGTGACAGTGGGGTGAACTCTAAATTATATGCTCATGCAAGGGCTTCAGTGCTTACTAGTCCTTACATATTGGGGGTCTTAGGTCCTAGGACTTTCATCCAAATGATATCATGGAGATCTCTCTATAGGTAATCACCTTGAAACAACTTATAGTTGCTGTGCTTTGGCCTTGACTCTAAGTGTCATGTCTCAAAGCGGCTATTTAGATAAGCTTTCAATCAATACTCCTAAACCAGTTGGTTTTAAGGTATTAGGTGTTAAAGCACCCCTAAGGATTTACTTACTCAAGCCTCTCTCTTTGAAACAATTTGACCACAAGCATTTACTAGGATAACAACTCTTTGAGTTCTTGTTTCTTTCTTCTTTTCTGCCTAGTAATTGATTCCCAGAGCCTTGGGCCATGTTCTTTTTATTTTTATATCTTCTTTATTTTCTTTTGTTTGCTGCTTCTTGGATCAATAAATGTTCGAAAATCTCCATAATACTTCTTTGAATTCTATGTTCTGCCTATGAGCTCCCATGCAAGTTTTCATAAGCATGCAACCTTAATGCATAATCACACAACCAGAACCACCACTTCTCCTAATCTTTTGCTTGCCACAAAATTGTTTAATTCCTCAATCCTTCTTTTTAAAGAACTATCATGTGGTGCCTCTTTTTTTTTTTTTGAAATCTTGAGTGCACGCAAGTTTGAAAAGTGTAGTGTTGTGAATAATCAACCAATCTTAATTATTGAATTGCAGAAAAATTATACTATGCAGACAGGCAGGGGTATTATATCACTTTCAATCATAGCAGTATCTGATATAAAATGATCAATGAGCAATACAACCTTTTGGAATTTACTTGCTGTCCTCCTCCTCATCATCATCATTGCTGGTCTTCACATTCTTCTTTCATCTCTTTGATTGATGATGCTTAATCTTTCCAAAAGTTTGTATGGTGATCTGTAGTGATATTGAAAGTTGCTTGTTCCCCAAGCACTTAGAAAAAAATGGTTAGCATGCATGATTTATTTGTGGGCCTTTGAACTTACTTTGGTGTGGGAACACCAAACTTAGTACCTTGCCATTGGTTCTCATGCATCAGATTAACCATGTGTGAAATTCTTTTTCTTTTTCAAAAGAATAGAACTAAAAACAAGGAAACAGCAGGATAGTTAACTAGTTCGTCTAGATGCTTGAAGCTAGCATTATGCAGTAGGTGAGAATATATTTTATGATGAAATTTTGGTGAAACACCAAACTTAGAGTCCTTCATTCTCCCTCAGATTGTTTTGGTGTGTAACACCAAACTTAGCTCCTTGCAACATAGATAAAACTAATTAACCTCTTTATTGAAATAGATATGAAAAGATAGTTACCTCCAGTTGGGTTGCCTCCCAACAAGCGCTCTTTTATTGTCACTAGCTTGACATCTCTCATTCTTTGATCATGGAGGTTGAAAATCCTGTTGCCTTTGATTTTCTCCTCTCACTATGGACTTCCTTCCGGTCTCCTCCATTTCTTGGTGCCCTTCTTCAGAAATTCCAGAGGTGGAGAACTGTCTCCTGGTTCATGTCATACAACCAAAACAGCAAAGATACACAGAGCACTCTGTAGCTTGAGTGCAATGGGAGTTAGTAGAGACAAAGTCTCAAACAGTTAGTGTGCAAGTTAGAAATAAAGAAAATGAACAAAAATAAAGAAAAAGTGCTTAATCTAGATCTCCACTTCACTTAATCATTGTCAATCTATTTCAATCCCCGGCAACGGCGCCAAAAACTTGATGTGTATTTTCGGAAAACGAATTCCTAACACACAAAACTCACCGGCAAGTGCACCGGGTCGCATCAAGTAATAAAACTCACGGGAGTGAGGTCGATCCCACAGGGATTGAAGGATTGAGCAATTTTAGTTTAGTGGTTGATTTAGTCAAGCGAATCAAGAGTTGATTTGAGTGGTTTGTATTCGACAGAAGCTAAATTGCATGAAACTAAAAGGAAGAGGGACAATTGCAGTAAATTGAAGGGCATAGAAGGTAAATGTGCTGAATCTTAAAGAGCAAGAAATTAAATGGCTGAAACTTAGAACGCAAGAAATGTAAATTGCAGAATCTTAAAGTGCAAGAAATGTAAATGGCTTGAATTGTAAAGGGAATTGGGAAGTGGATTTGCAGAATTTAACCAAGGAAAAGTAAATTGCATTAATCAGATAATTAGAAGGTGACTTGAATTGAACCGGATCTAAAACGGAAATGTAAATGAACTTGAAAAGCTTTAAACAGAGAATTTAAAATGCAAACTCCAGATCTCAGGACCCAAGAGACTAGATAACCGAGTCTAGATCCCAATGCCTTCCTAGATCCAAATGTAGAATTCAATTGCAAGAAATAGAGAAAAGTAAATAGCAGAATGAGTAGGAGAAGAGACAATGAACAGAAATTTAAATTCAATTATGCAGTAAAGAAAACAGAGAGATCTCAGGATGAGATTGAAATAGAATTCCTTCAATTCTCCAACCCAAGATCCAAGACAAATGTAATTGAAATTGAAAACAAGAAAGCTAAGAGGAAGAGAATTCAATTCTCCTACTCCGAAACTCAGAAACTCCAAACAACTCAAAACCAAAAGCTCTCCAAAAAACTACTCAGCAAAAGTAAAAGGAAAAGCTCCCCTAAAACTTAAATACTAAGCTATTTATACACTTTCTTCAAATGGTCTTCAAGCCTTGAATTGGGCCTTTGCTCTTGATGGAATTGGGTTGATAAAGGCCTTGGTTGATTGCTCTTGGGGTTGGAGAAAGATCCATTGTGAACCGGGTTGTAAATCATAAAAGCTTGAGTAAAAGTTTGAGGCAAACTTTTACTCAAACTTTTTATACCAGCTGCCCTCCTTTTCCTGGTATCCAAGTTTAAGCTAAAGTTTGAGGTCAAACTTTTGCTCAAACGTGGATCCCCTTGTGTACATGTGTGGCGCCAACGTTTGCCAAAAAGCTTGAGGCAAACGTTGGCGCAAGCTTTTCTCCTCCAGGGTGTTGTTTTTGTGATGCCAACGTTTGCCAAAAAGTTTGAGGCAAACGTTGGCTCAAGCTTTTTCCTCCACGGTGTTTTCAATTCTTCCAAAAGTTTGAGCTAAAGTTTGAGGCAAACTTTGGCTCAAACTTTTTTCCTCTGGGATGTTTTCAACTCTTACAAAAGTTTGAGCTAAAGTTTGAGGCAAACTTTGGCTCAAACTTTTTGTTCTCTCTTGCTCCTAGCCATTCCTTCTTCCTTAAACCTTCTTCAAAACTCTTTTCACCTATCATCAATCAATCAAAACAATCAAAGCTATGCCCCAAATCATGAGATTGTGTTTCTTTCATAATATATGACAATTATAGCACAAAATCTCATGAAAGTGCATTAATTCATCCATGGTTGATTGAATCAAAGGAAACATGGAAATCTACCCAATTGGCTTGCTTATGGCTTAAGAAAGTGCATAAAATCAATTGAAAACAAAAGAAAAAGAATAGTGAAAATAGGCTAAGATGACTTGTCATCATGGAGCTCTGTTGTCCTTCATGAATTAATACAAAGTACTATTGTTTTTCTATTCAACTCAAGTCTATTTCTTCTCCAAGATATTCATTCGCACCGAAGAACATGATGAATGTGATGATTATGTGACACTCATCACCATTCTCACCTATGAACGTGTGACTGACAACCACTTCCGTTCTACATGCAAACAAGCTTGAATGTGTATCTCTTGGGTTTCTAATCTAAGATTGGAACCTTCGTGGTATAGGCTAGAATTATCGGCGGCCATTCCTGAGATCCGGAACGTCTAAACCTTGTCTGTGGTATTCTGAGTAGGATCTGGGAAGGGATGACTGTGACGAGCTTCAAACTCGCGATTGTTGGGCGTGTGACAGACACAAAAGGATCAATGGATCTTATTCCAGCATGATCGAGAACCGACAGATGATTAGCCGTGCGGTGGCAGCGCATTTGGAACGGTTTCACTGAGAGGACGGGAAGTAGCCATTGACAACGGTGATGCCCAACATAAAGCTTGCCATGGAAAGGAGTATGAATGATTGGAAGAAGGCAATAGGAAAGCAGAGGTTCAGGGGGAACAAAGCATCTTCATACGCTTATCTGAAATTCCAACCAAAGAATTACATAAGTATCTCTATCTTTATTTTATGTTTTATTTATCTTTTAATTATCAATTCTCCATCACCATCTGAATTCGCCTGACTGAGATTTACAAGGTGACCATCGCTTTCTTCAAGCCGACAGTTTCCGTGGATCGACCCTTACTCACGTAAGGTATTACTTGGACGACCCAGTGCACTTGCAGAGAATTGAAGATTCAGAACATTCAGCAGAGGAATCAAACAGAAAAAGCTGGGCGTTCAAAACGCCCAGTGAAGAAGGAAAACTGGCGTTTAAACGCCAGCCAGGGTACCTGGCTGGGCGTTTAACGCCCAAAAAGGTAGAATTTTGGGTGTTAAACGCCAGAATGGATGCCATTCTGGAAGTTTAATGCCAGTATGACACTAGAGGGAAGATTTTGTTTTTAATTTAGATTTTTTTTCAAATCTTCATAATTTTTCAAAATCAAATCTTTTTCAAATAATATCTTTTCAATCATATCTCTTCAAAATCAATTTCTTTCCATTTTTTTTATTATTACTATTTTCAAAAATCCTTGCTAAAATTAATGATTTACTTCAAAATTTTCAAGTTGTTACTTGCCTATTGATGGATATTTTTGTGGAAAAACGAATTTCTCCGAAACACCCAAAACTAACCGGCAAGTGCACCGGGTCGCATCAAGTAATAATAACTCACGGGAGTGAGGTCGATCCCACAGGGATTGAAGGATTGAGCAATTTTAGTTTAGCGGTTGATTTAGTCAAGCGAATCAAGATTTGGTTGAGAGATTCGTGATTAACAAAATTTAAATTGCATGGAAAGTAAAGGGAATGGGAAAATTGCATGAAAGTAAAGAGAACTGAAATTTAAAGTGCTGAATCTTAAAGAACAAGAAATTAAATGGCAGAAACTTAGAACGCATGAAATGTAAATTGCAGAATCTTAGAGTGCAAGAAATGTAAATGGCTTGAATTGTAAAGGAAATTGGGAATTGGATTTGCAGAAATTAAACAAGAAAAAGTAAAATTTCAATAAGCAGAGAAATAGAAGATCACTTGGATTGAATCGGATTTATAAACAGAAATGTAAATGAGATTGAAAAAAAAAACATTAAACAAAGGATGTAAAATTGGAATTCAGATCTCAGGACCCAAGAGACTAGATAACCAAGTCTAGATCTCAATGCCTTCCTAGATCCAACAAGAACAATTGCAAAGGAAATGTAAATTGCAGAGAAAGTAGATGAAGAAGCAATTAACAGAAATTTAAATTCAATTGTGCATTAAAGAAACAAAGGGGTCTCAGGATGAAATTGAAACTGAATTCTTTCAATTCTCCAACCCAAGATCCAAGACAATTGTAATTGAAATTGAAAGCAAGAAAACTAAGAGGAAGGGAATTCAATTCTCCTTCCCTGAGTCTTAGAAATTAAAATTCACTCCACACCAAAAGCTCTCCAAAAATTCTCTATGAAAACTAAAAGGAAAGCTCCCTTAAAAACTTAAATCCTATGCTATTTATACACTTTCTTCAAATGGTCTTCAAGCCTTCAATTGGGCCTTTGCTCTTGATGGAATTTGGTTGATAGAGGCCTTGGTTGATTGCTCTTGGAGTTTGGAGAAGAACCGAATTGAATCGGGTTTGGAATCATGAAAGCTTGAGTAAAAGTTTGAGTAAAAGTTTGAGGCAAACTTTTACTCAAACTTTTCACATCAGCCACCCTCTTTTGCTGATACCAATGTTGGGGCAAAAGTTTGGGGTCAAACTTTTGCTCAAACGTTGGCCTCCCCTTGCACACTCATGGCGCCAACGTTTGCCAAAAACTTAGAGGCAAACGTTGGCGCAAACTTTTGCTCTCCAGGGGTGTTGTTCATGCGCCAACGTTTGCCAAAAAGTTTGAGGCAAACGTTGGCGCAAACTTTTGCTCTCCAGGGTGTTGATTTGTGATGCCAAAAGTTTGCCAAAAAGTTTGAGGCAAACTTTTGCTCCAGCTTTTTGCCCAAAAGTTTGCACAAAAGTTTGAGGCAAACTTTTGCTCCAGCTTTTTGCCCAAAAGTTTGCCCAAAAGTTTGAGGCAAACTTTTGGTCAAGCTTTTTGCTCCCTGGTTCGTTTTCAATTAACCCAAAAGTTTGAGCTAAAGTTTGAGGCAAACTTTTGCTCAAACTTTTTGTCCTCTCTTCCTCCTAGCCATTCCTTCTTGCTTCAACCTTTCTCCAAGCTTTCTTAACCTATCATTAATTAACCAAACACATCAAAGCTATGCTCAAAATCATGAGATATTCATTCTTTCATAATATGTGACAATTATAGCATAAAACCTCATGAAATTGCATTAATTCATCTATGGTTGATTAAATCAAAGGAAGCATGAAAATCTACCCAATTGGCTTGCTTATGGCTCAAGAAAGTGCATAATTCAATTGAAAACAAAAGAAAAAGGCTAGTGAAACTAGGCTAAGATGACTTGTCATCACAACACCAAACTTTAAGCTTGCTTGTCCCCAAGCAAGAAATGAATTTTGCTCAAAGGTTCTTTCATTTAAGACGGATTGAAGACTAAATTGCAAGGTCCTGTGAGTGAAGTGATTAAGTGTCAGTGGGGTGAACTCTAAATCATATGCTCATGCAAGGGCTTCAGTGCTCACTAGTCCTCACATATTGGGAGTCTTAGGTCTTAGGATTTTAATCCAAATGGTATCATGGAGATCTCTTTATATGTAGTCACCTTGAAGCAGCTTATAGTCTCTTTGCTTTGGCCTTGACTCTAAGTGTCATGTCTCAAAGCGGCTCTTTAAATAAGCTTTCAATCAATACTCCTAAACCAGTTGGTTTTAAGGTATTAGGTGTTAAAGCACCCCTAAGGATTTACTTGCTCAAGCCTCTTTCTTTGGCACAACTCAACCACAAGCATTTACTAGGCTAACAACTCTTTGAGTCATTGTTTCTTCTTTCTTTTTCTGCCTAGTAATTGATGCTCAGAGCCTTGGGCCATGTTCTTTTTGTTTTTGTATTTTCTTTTCTTTCTTTTGTTTTGTTTGCTGCTTCTTGGATCAATAACTTTTTGAGAATCTCCACAATACTTCTTTGAACTTCATGTCCTGCCTATGAGCTCCCATGCATGTTTTCACAAGCATGCAACCTCAATACATAATCATACAACTAGAACCACCACTTCTCCTAATCTTTTGCTTTCCACAAAATTGTTTAATTCCTCAATCCTTCTTTTCAAAGAACTTTCATGTGATGCAATTTTTGAACATTGAGTGCAAACAAGTTTTGAAGAGAAAAATGTTGTGAATGATCAAGCATCTTGCTTATTGAATTGTAGAAAAACTATACTAGACAGAAGGACAGATAAGGGTATGATATTACTTTCAATCATAGCAGTGTTTGATGTAAAACAATTACTTAACAATACAACATTTTGGAGTTCACTTGCTTTCCTTCTTCTCATCATCATCATTGCTGGCCTTCACATTCATCTTTCATCTCTTTGGTTGATGATGCTTAATCTCTCCAAAAGTTTGTATGGTACTCTGCAGTGATATTGAAAGTTGCTTGTTCCCCAAGCACTTAGAAACAATGGTTAGTCTGCATGATTTATTTGTGGGCCTTTGTACTTACTTTGGTGTGGGAACACCAAACTTAGTACCTTGCCAATGGTTCTTGTGCATCAGATTAACCATGTGTAAAACTCTTTTTCTTTTTCAAAAGTGACAAAACTGAAAACTAAAGAATAGCAAAATAGTTAACTAGTTTATCTAGCTGCTTGAAGCTAGCATTATGCAGAAGGTGAGAATATGTTTTAAATGAGATTTTGGTGGAACACCAAACTTAGAATCCTTCATTCTCCCTTATATTGTTTTGGTGTGCAACACCAAACTTAGCTTCTTGCAATATAGATAAAACTAATTAACCTTTTTATTAAAATAGCTATGAAAAGAAAACTACCTCACATTGGGTTGCCTCCCAACAAAGCGCTTCTTTATTGTCACTAGCTTGACATCCTTCATTCTTTGATCATGGAGGCTGAAAATCATAGTGCCTCAGCTTCTCTCTTCTTACTGTGAACTTCCTTCCAGTCTTCTCTTTGATGATCTCTAGCTGTTCATGTGGAAGGATCTGGTTCACAGTATAGTACTCAGATAATTGTGGAGGCACCTTCATTGGTTGGGTGTTTAATATCACTTTATCCCCTGGTGAGAAACTCTCAGTGGGGATTTTCTGAATCCCAGCATTTCGCCCCTCTATCTCTTGCCTTTTTCCTCAACCTCCAAAATGTTTCAGGATCAAAAGTTGTGGATTCATCGCTCTTTCCTCCTATCACAAAATCAGAAACACAAATAGAACCAGAAACTAAAACAGAGCACTCTGTAACTTGAGTGTAGTTAGAGTTAGTAGAGACAAAGTCTCGAACAGTTAGTGGGTTAGTCAAAATTAAAGAAAAAGTGCTTGATCTAAACTACCACCTCACTTAATCATTGTCAATCTATTCAATCCCCGGCAACGGCGCCAAAAACTTGATGGATATTTTTGTGGAGAAACGAATTTCTCCAAAACACCCAAAACTAACCGGCAAGTGCACCAGGTCGCATCAAGTAATAATAACTCACGGGAGTGAGGTCGATCCCACAGGGATTGAAGGATTGAGCAATTTTAGTTTAGTGGTTGATTTAGTCAAGCGAATCAAGATTTGGTTGAGAGATTCGTGATTAACAAAATTTAAATTTCATGGAAAGTAAAGGGAATGGGCAAATTGCATGAAAGTAAAGAGAACTGAAATTTAAAGTGCTGAATCTTAAAGAACAAGAAATTAAATGGCAGAAACTTAGAATGCAAGAAATGTAAATTGCAGAATCTTAGAGTGCAAGAAATGTAAATGGCTTGAATTGTAAAGGGAATTGGGAATTGGATTTGCAGAAATTAAACAAGGAAAAGTAAAATTTCAACAAGCAGAGAAATAGAAGATCACTTGGATTGAATCGGATCTATAAACAGAAATGTAAATGAGATTGAAAAAAAAAAAACATTAAACAGAGGATGTAAAATTGGAATTCAGATCTCAGGACCCAAGAGACTAGATAACCAAGTCTAGATCTCAATGCCTTCCTAGATCCAACAAGAAAATTGCAAAGGAAATGTAAATTGCAGAGAAAGTAGATGAAGAAGCAATTAACAAAAAATTAAATTCAATTGTGCATTAAAGAAACAAAGAGGTCTCAGGATGAAATTGAAACAAAATTCCTTCAATTCTCCAACCCAAGATCCAAGACAATTGTAATTGAAATTGAAAGCAAAAAAACTAAGAGGAAGGGAATTCAATTCTCCTTCCCCGAGACTTAGAAATTAAAATTCACCCCACACCAAAAGCTCTCCAAAAACTCTCTATGAAAACTAAAAGGAAAGCTCCCTTAAAAACTTAAATCCTATGCTATTTATACACTTTCTTCAAATGGTCTTCAAGCCTTCAATTGGGCCTTTGCTCTTGGTGGAATTGGGTTGATAGAGGCCTTGGTTGATTGCTCTTGGAGTTTGGAGAAGAACCGAATTGAACCGGGTTTGGAATCATGAAAGCTTGAGTAAAAGTTTGAGTAAAAGTTTGAGGCAAACTTTTACCCAAACTTTTAACATCAGCCACCCTCTTTTGTTGATACCAACGTTGGGGCAAAAGTTTGGGGTCAAACTTTTGCTCCAACGTTGGCCTCCCCTTGCACACTCATGGCGCCAATGGTTGCCAAAAAGTTAGAGGCAAACGTTGGCGCAAACTTTTGCTCTCCAGGGTGTGTTGTTCATGCGCCAACGTTTGCCAAAAAGTTTGAGGCAAACGTTGGCGCAAACTTTTGCTCTTCAGGGTGTTGATTTGTGATGCCAAAAGTTTGCCAAAAAGTTTGAGGCAAACTTTTGCTCCAGCTTTTTGCCCAAAAGTTTGCACAAAAGTTTGAGGCAAACTTTTGCTCCAGCTTTTTGCCCAAAAGTTTGCCCAAAAGTTTGAGGCAAACTTTTGGTCAAGCTTTTTGCTCCCTGGTTCGTTTTCAATTTATCCAAAAGTTTGAGCTAAAGTTTGAGGCAAACTTTTGCTCAAACTTTTTGTCCTCTCTTCCTCCTAGCCATTCCTTCTTGCTTCAACCTTTCTCCAAGCTTTCTTCACCTATCATTAATTAACCAAACACATCAAAGCTATGCTCAAAATCATGAGATATTCATTCTTTCATAATATGTGACAATTATAGCATAAAACCTCATGAAATTGCATTAATTCATCTATGGTTGATTAAATCAAAGGAAGCATGAAAATCTACCCAATTGGCTTGCTTATGGCTCAAGAAAGTGCATAATTCAATTGAAAACAAAAGAAAAAGGCTAGTGAAACTAGGCTAAGATGACTTGTCATCACCTATTAAGAAAGGATCAAATTTTAAATTTTAAGAATCATATCTTCTAAATTCTTGTTAGTCAAGTAATCAACTTTAATTTTAAAACTTTCTCTTTTCAATTTGATCTTGAATCATATCTTCTCAATCACATCTTTTTCAAAATTAACTCCCAATCATATCTTTTTTATTTCTAATTTCAAAATCTTTTTCAAAAATCACTTAATTTCTTTCACAATCTTAATTTTCGAAAATATCAATCAAATTTTCAAATTTCTTTTTATTATTTCAAAATTTTTTTAATTTATTTTCAAAAATTCTTCCCCTCTTCTCACATCCTTCTATTTAAAGGACTAATACTCCTCCTCAAGGTATAATTCGAACTCCCTCCTTCTTGATATGTTCGAATTCTCTTCCATCTACCTCCTCCTTCTATTCTTCTTTTCCTCTGACACCTCAAGGAATCTCTATACTGTGACATAGAGAATTCCCTACTTTCCTGTTCTCCTCTCTTTCATATGAGCAGAAGCAAAGATAAAGGCATACTTGTTCAAGCTGATCCTGAACCTGAAAGGACCTTGAAGAGAAAGCTAAGAGAAGCTAAAGCACAATTCTCTTTAGAGGGCCTAACAGAACTTTTCGAGGAAGAAGAAACCATGGCAGCCGAAAACAACAATGCCAACAATGCAAGGAAGGTGCTTGGTGACTTTACTGCACCTACTCCCGACTTCTATGGGAGAAGAATCTCAACCCCTACAACAGAATTGCAAGTTTCATGGACTTCCATTGGAAGATCCTCATCAGTTCTTAGCTGAATTCTTGTAAATCTGTGACACTGTCAAGACCAATGGGGTTGACCTTGAAGTCTACAGACTTATGCTTTTTCCTTTTGCTGTAAGAGACAGAGCTAGGACATGGTTGGATTCACAACCTAAAGAAAGCCTGAACTATTGGGAAAAGCTAGTCATTGCCTTCTTGGCAAAATTCTTTCCACCTCAAAAATTGAGCAAGCTTAGAGTGGAAGTCCAAACCTTCAGACAAAAGGAAGGAGAATCCCTCTATGAAGCTTGGGAAAGATACAAGTAATTGATCAGAAGATGTCCTTCTGACATGCTTTCTGAATGGAGCATCATAGGTATTGTCTATGATGGTCTGTCTGAACTATCCAAGATGTTATTGGATAGCTCTGCTGGAGGATCTCTTCATCTGAAGAAGATGCCTGCAGAAACTCAGGAACTCATTGAAATGGTTGCAAATAACCAATTCATGTACACTTCTGAAAGAAATCCTGTGAATAATGGGATAGCTCAGAAGAAAGGAGTTCTTGAGATTGATACTCTGAATGCCATATTGGCTCAGAATAAAATATTGACCCAACAAGTCAATATGATTTCTCAGAGTCTGTCTGGAATGCAAGCAGCAACAGGCAGTACTAAGGAAGCTTCCTCTAAAGAAGAAGCTTATGATCCTGAGAACCCAGCAATGGAAGAGGTGAATTACATGGGAGAACCCTATGGAAACACCTATAATCCTTCATGGAGAAATCATCCAAATCTCTCATGGAAGGATCAACAGAGACCTCAACAAGGTTTCGACAACAATAATGGTGGAAGAAATAGGTTTAGCAATAGCAAGCCTTTTCCATCACCTTCTCAGCAACAGACAGAGAATTCTAAGCAAAGCCACTCTGACTTAGCAACCATTGTCTCTGATCTAATCAAAACCACTCAAAGTTTCATGACTGAAACAAGGTCCTCCATTAGAAATTTGGAGGCACAAGTGGGCCAGCTCAGTAAGAAAATTTCTGAACTCCCTCCCAGTACTCTCCCAAGAAATACAAAAGAGAATCCAAAGAGAGAGTGCAAGGCCACAAACACATCTCACATGGCCGAACCTGGAGAGGAGGAAGAGGCAGTGATCTTCACTAAGGAAAACCTCAATGGACGTCCACTGGCCTCCATGGAGTTCCCTGATGAGGAACCATGGGAATCTAAGGCTCACACTGAGACTATAGAGATTCCATTGAATTTACTTCTGCCATTCATGAGCTCTGATGAGTATTCTTCCTCTGAAGAGGATGAAGATGTTACTGAAGAGCAAGTTGCCAAGTACCTTGGAGCAATCATGAAGCTAAATGCCAAGTAATTTGGTAATGGGACTTGGGAGGATGAACCTCTATTGCTCACCAAAGAACTGGATGACTTGACTAGGCAGAAATTACCTCTGAAGAGACAAGACCCTGGAAAATTCTCAATCCCTTGTACCATAGGCACCATGACCTTTGAGAAGGCTCTATGTGACCTAGGGTCAAGTATAAACCTCATGCCTCTCTCTGTAATGGAGAAGCTAGGGATCATTGAGGTACAAGCGGCGAGAATCTCACTGGAGATGGCAGACAATTCAAAGAAACAGGCTTATGGACTTGTAGAGGATGTCTTGGTAAAGGTTGAAGGCCACTACATCCTTGCTGACTTCATAATCCTAGAGACTGAGAAGTGTATGGATGAATCCATCATCCTTGACAGACCCTTCCTAGCCATAGCAAAAGCTTTGATTGATGTTGACAGAGGAGAATTGATCATTCAAGTGAATGAATACTCCCTTGTGTTCAAAGCTCAAGGATATCCCTCTGTCACCATGGAGAGGAAGCATGAAGAGCTTCTCTCAATACAGAGTCAAACAGAGCCCCCACAGTCAAACTCTAAGTTTGGTGTTGGGAGGCCACAACCAAACTTTAAGTTTGGTGTTGAACCCCCACATTCAAACTCTAAGTTTGGTGTTGGGAGGTTCCAACATTGCTCTGAACATCTGTGAGGCTCCATGAGAGCCACTGTCAAGCTATTAACATTAAAGAAGCGCTTGTTAGGAGGCAACCCAATTTTTACTTATCTATGTTAAATTTCTATTTTCTTTTGTTTTTTTATGTTTTCTGTAGGTTGATGATCATGTGAAGTCACAAAAATAATTGAAATGCAAAAACAAAAGGAAAAATAGAATGAAAAATAGAACACCCTGGAGGAGAAACTTACTGGCGTTTAAACGCTAGTAAGGGTAGCAGAATGGGCGTTAAACGCCCAGTCTGGCACCATTCTGGGCGTTTAACGCCAGAAATGGGCACCAGACTGGCGTTTAACGCCAGGAATGGGTAAAGAAGCTGGCGTTAAACGCCAGAAATGGGCAGCAGCCTGGCGTTTAACGCCAGGATTGGCAGTAAATGGCATTTTTGCATGCCACATGGTGCAGGGATGAGAAATCCTTGACACCTCAGGATCTGTGGACCCCACAGGATCCCCACCTACCCCACCTCTCTTTCTCTTCTTCACCCATTCACCAACCACCTCAATACCTCTTCCCCAAAAATCCCTCACCTATCAAATCCCACCATTCTCTTCACCACTCACATCCATCCTTCATAAAACCCCACCTACCTCACCATTCAAATTCAAACCACTTTCTCACCCAAACCCACCCATAATGGCCGAACCATACCCCCCTCTCCACTCCTATATAAACCCATCATCACTTCTTCATTTTCACACAACATACACACTACCCATCCCCCTTGGCCGAAACACAAAGCCCCATCCATCTCCTCTATTTCTTCTTCTTCTACTCTCTTCTAGCTTCCACCTCCGAGTCATGGGAGATGGAGAAATTCCTCTCAAGGGTGCATCAAGACCACTTCTATGAAGTTGTGGCCAAGAAGAAGGTGATCCTCGAGGTCCCTTTTAAGCTCAAAAAGGGCGAATATCCGGAGATCCGACATGAGATCCGAAGAAGAGGTTGGGAAGTTCTTACCAACCCCATTCAACAAGTCAGAATCTTAATGGTTCAAGAGTTCTATGCCAATGCATGGATCACCAAAAACCATGATCAAAGTGTGAACCCGGACCCCAAGAATTGGCTTACAATGGTCCGAGGGAAATACTTAGACTTTAGTCTGGAAAATGTAAGGTTGGCATTCAACTTGCCCATGATGCAAGGAGATGCACACCCATACACTAGAAGGGTCAACTTTGATCAAAGATTGGACCAAGTCCTCATGGACATATGTGAAGAAGGCGCTCAATGGAAGAGAGATTCAAGAGGGAAGCCGGTTCAACTAAGAAGGCATGACCTCAAGCCCGTGGCTAGGGGATGGTTGGAGTTCATCCAACGCTCAATCATTCCTACTAGCAACCGATCTGAAGTTACTATAGACCGGGCTATCATGATTCATAGCATCATGATTAGAGAGGAAGTAGAAGTTCATGAGGTTATATCCCAAGAACTCTACAAGGTGGCAGACAAGTCCTCCACTATGGCAAGGTTAGCCTTCCCTCATCTCATTTGTCACCTCTGCAATTTAGCTGGAATTGACATAGAGGAAGACATCCTTATTGATGAGGACAAGCCCATCACTAAGAAAAGGATGGAGCAAGTGAGAGAACCTCACCAAGAGCATGAGGAAACTCCTCATCATGAAATCCCTGAGATGCCTCAAGGGATGCATTTTCCTCCACAAAACTATTGGGAGCAAATCAACACCTCCTTAGGAGAATTAAGTTCCAACATGGGACAATTAAGGGTGGAGCACCAAGAGCATTCCATCCTCCTCCATGAAATTAGAGAATACCAAAGAACCATGAGAGAGGAGCAACAAAGGCAAGGAAGAGACATTGAAGAGCTCAAGCACTCCATAAGATCTTCAAGAGGAAGAACAAGCCGCCATCACTAAGGTGGACTCGTTCTTTAATTTTCTTGTTCTTTATTTTCCTGTTTTTCGAATTTTTATGCTTATGTTATTTATGTTTGTGTCTTTATTACATGATCATTAGTGTCTAAGTGTCTATGCCTTAAAGCTATGAAAATGAATCCATCATCTTTCTTAAATGAAAAATATTTTTAATTGAAAAAGAAAAAGAAGTACATGAATTTTGAATTTTAAAACAATTTAATTATTTTGATGTGGTGGCAATACTATTGTTTTTCTGAATGAATGCTTGAACAGTGCATATTTTTGAATTTGATTGTTTATGAATGTTAAAATTGTTGGCTCTTGAAAGAATGAGGGAAAAGGAGAAATGTTATTTGATAATCTGAAAAATCATAAAATTGATTCTTGAAGCAAGAAAAAGCAGTGAAAAGCTTACAAAAAAAAAGAAAAAAAGAAAAAGAAAAGAAAGCAGAAAAAGCCAATACTCCTTTAAACCAAAAGGCAAAGGTGATAAAAAGGATCCAAGGCTTTGAGCATCAGTGGATAGGAGGGCCCACAGGAATAAAATCCTGGCCTAAGCGGCTAAACCAAGCTCTCCCTAACCATGTGCTTGTGGCGTGAAGGTGTCAAGTGAAAACTTGAGACTGAGCGGTTAAAGTCGAGGTCCAAAGCAAAAAGAAGAGTGTGCTTAAGAACCCTGGACACCTCTAATTGGGGACTCTAGCAAAGCTGAGTCACAATTTGAAAAGGTTCACCCAGTTATGTGTCTGTGGCATTTATGTATCCGGTGGTAATACTGGAAAACAAAGTGCTTAGGGCCACGGCCAAGACTCATAAAGTAGCTGTGTTCAAGAATCAACATACTTGACTAGGAGAATCAATAACACTATCTGGATTCTGAGTTCCTATAGATGCCAATCATTCTAAACTTCAAGAAATAAAGTGAGATGCCAAAACTATTCAGAAGCAAAGAGCTAAAAGCCCCGCTCATCTAATTAATATTGATCTTTATAGATGTTTTTGGAATACATTGTATACTCTCTTCTTTTTATCCTATTTGATTTTTAGTTGCTTGGGGACAAGCAACAATTTAAGTTTGGTGTTGTGATGAGCGGATAATTTATACGCTTTTTGGCATTGTTTTTAGTATGTTTTTAGTATATTTTAGTTAGTTTTTTATTATGTTTTTATTAGTTTTTAAATAAAAATAACTCTTCTGGACTTTACTATGAGTTTGTGTGTTTTTCTATGATTTCAGGTATTTTCTGGCTGAAATTGAGGGACCTGAGCAAAAATCTGATTCAGAGGCTGAAAAAGGACTGCAGATGCTGTTGGATTCTGACCACCCTACACTCGAAGTGGATTTTCTGGAGCTACAGAAGCCCAATTGGCACTCTCTCAATTGCATTGGAAAGTAGACATCCTGCGCTTTCTAGTAATATATAATAGTCTATACTTTGCCCAAGCTTTGCTGGCCCAAACAGGCGTTCCAAGTCAGCTCAAGAATTCTGGCGTTTAACTCCAAAACTGGCACAAAAGCTGGAGTTAAACGCCCAAACTGGCACAAAAGCTGGCATTTAACTCCAAGAAAAGTCTCTACACATGGAAGCTTCAATGCTCAGCCCAAGCACATACCAAGTGGGCCCGGAAGAAGATTTTTGCATTAATTACTTATTTCTGTAAACCCTAGGCTACTAGTTCTCTATAAATAGGACCTTTTGCTATTGTATTTACAGACTTATATAGACCTTTTCACATTTGGGAGGCTGGCCATTCGGCCATGCCTAGACCTTTTGTTCTTATGTATTTTCATCGGTGGAGTTTCTACACACCATAGATTAAGGTGTGGAGCTCTGCCGTCCTTCATGAATTAATACAAAGTACTATTATTTTTCTATTCAACTCAAGTCTATTTCTTCTCCAAGATATTCATTCGCACTCAAGAACATGATGAATGTGATGATTATGTGACACTCATCACCATTCTCACCTATGAACGCGTGACTGACAACCACTTCCGTTCTACATGCAAACAAGCTTGAATGTGTATCTCTTGGGTTTCTAATCTAAGATTGGAACATTCGTGGTATAGGCAAGAATTATCGGCGGCCATTCCTGAGATCTGGAACGTCTAAACCTTGTCTGTGGTATTCTGAGTCGGATCTGGGAAGGGATGACTGTGACGAGCTTCAAACTCGCGATTGTTGGGCGTGTGACAGACGCAAAAGGATCAATGGATTCTATTCCAGCATGATCTAGAACTGACAGATGATTAGCCGTGCGGTGACAGCGCATTTGGAACGTTTTCACTGAGAGGACGGGAAGTAGCCATTAACAACGGTGATGCCTAACATAAAGCTTGCCATGGAAAGGAGTATGAATGATTGGAAGAAGGCAATAGGAAAGCAGAGGTTCAGGGGGAATAAAGCATCTTCATACGCT
Source organism: Arachis ipaensis (assembly GCF_059453495.1). Classification (NCBI taxonomy): domain Eukaryota; kingdom Viridiplantae; phylum Streptophyta; class Magnoliopsida; order Fabales; family Fabaceae; genus Arachis; species Arachis ipaensis. Next base: position 84,409,509 of record NC_142440.1, read on the forward strand.
TATCTGAAATTCCAACCAAAGAATTACATAAGTATCTCTATCTTTATTTTATGTTTTATTTATCTTTTAATTATCAATTCTCCATCACCATCTGAATTCGCCTGACTGAGATTTACAAGGTGACCATAGCTTGCTTCAAGCCGACAGTCTCCGTGGGATCGACCCTTACTCACGTAAGGTATTACTTGGACGACCCAGTGCACTTGCTAGTTAGTTGTGCGGAATTGTGACAAAGTGTGATTCACATTTGAGAGCTCCAAGTCCTTTGGCTCCATTGTTGATGATCAAAATTTCGTGCACCAGAAAGTCCTGGATGTCTACTTTCTAATGGCACTGAAATTACCTCATTTGGATTTGTGTAACTCAAGATATCGTCATTTAAATGAGAAGAGGTCAGGCTGGCATATGCCCTGGCGTGAGCCCAATGCTTGGCGTACCACGCCCATAGTAGGGCTCAAAATCTCTCCTCTGGAACTTAAGCCTGGCGTGCCATGCCCAAAACACCAAGTGGCACGCTCTCTTTGAGATCTTCTTCTTCAATCTTTTCTCTTAAATTTTATATAGGCTCTCCTAAATTACAAACTTTAAATGAAATTAAAAGCAAATTACAATGAAATGAAAATAAACTATTCTAGACTCTTCTTGTGGCCTTGATTGGTTGAAAAGTGTGGCTTGAATGAGAGTTGGAGTGGGCTTGATTGAAGGTTGGGGGCTGCAGGGAGAAGTTGGGGTGTGGTTTCAAATGCCACTCCCACTTGATTTTGCCCTTTGGAGTACGACCCACTTTGCAACATTGAAAGTATGGAGTTGGTTGGGCCTCAAAATGAATGTCCACTATAAATTATTACATATTTTTGGAAAGCCTTGGATGTTAGCTTTCCAAAACCTTTGGAATCAACTCATTTGAACCTTTGTAGCTCAAGTTATGCCCATTTGAAGGTGGATAGGTCAGTCTGTCAGGTAGCCTAGCGCGCCACGCCCACTCTTTGGCGTGCCACGCCCATATATTATGAAACTGGAATGCCACGCCTTTGATGATGCTCTCTAGCCATTAGAACTGGTGTGCCATGCCCAGAACTCCAACTGGAACGCCCATTATGAAAATAGAGCTGGCGTGCCACGCCTTCGATGTCAAGAGGCACGCCAGATTTTGCAATGTTGAAATATTTGCCTTTTTCACCTCTAGTTTTAATGTCCACCCTAAAATGTTATATATAGTTGGAAAGCTCTTGATGTCAGCTTTCCAACGCAACCAAGATCACAACATTTGGATCTCTACAACTTAAGTTACGTTCCTTTGAAGATGAAGAGGTCGGGCTGGTAACTCTGCAGTGACGTCTTTTTCTCATTGTGTTTTCGGGGTCGATATCTTCCTCATTTCTAGTGTCCATTATAAAGTGTTATATATGGTTGGAAAACCCTGGATGTGTACTTTCTAATGGTACTGGAATCACCTCGTTTGGAATTGTGTAGCTCAAGATATCATCATTTGAATGAGAAGAGGTCAGGCTGCCATATGCCCCGGCGTGCCACGCCCAACGCTTGGCGTACCATGCCCATAGTGGGGCTCAAAATTACTCCTCTGGAACTTAATCCTGGTGTGCCACACCCAAAACACCAAGTGGCACACCCTCTTTGAGATCCTGGCTTCACAACCTGGCATGCCACGCCCAGAGCTCCAAGTGGCACGCCCATGTTGGTTTTCATTCTTTCAAGCTTCTTTGCTGGAATGTTGGCTTGGCGTGCCACACCCATAGCTTCAAGTGGCACGCCCATTGTTGAGAGTTGGTTCAAAAGCTTGGCGTGCCATGCCCAGAGCTTCAAGTGGGACGCCCAGCTTCACACGCCTAGCTTTATATGTTATTTTCTTCCCTTTTTGTTGCTCTTTTCACCTGAAATTCAACATAAACCCATTTCAAAGCAATGTACCATAATATATATCATTTAGTTCATGAAATTGCATTGATAAATGAGATTATGCTTTTTTTATGGTTCTTTTAGATAAGAAAAAGGGTACATGATGCGCAGTCATCACAACACCAAACTTAAACTTTGCTTGTCCTCAAGCAAATAAAGAATTATGCAATAAAGTTTGACAAACCAAGGTGAGAAGAGTAGCAATTTTTATGTTCATGGTTGGCTAGTTTCTTATGCATGCTACAATCACAAAAGACATTCAAATGATTGATGCTTCTATCTAGCTCATTTTATGAAATCTTTTTCTTTATGTTCCTTCCTTGAACTAAGCTTTTATTTCTTTTCATATCTTAGTTTCTTGGGTGCTTTGCACCATCTGTTGAAAGCTACGACTCTAAATGCTTTGTTTTCAAGTATTACCACTTGATACATAAGCACCACAAGCATTTAATTAGAGGACTCTTTAAGCTCGTTTGTTTATTTTATTTACTCTCTAATCATTGATGCTCAGAGCCTTGAGCTTTGAGGGAGTGCTTTTGCACTTGAGCCTAGCCTTGACTCTAAGTGTTTTATTTTCAAGCTTTTTGCTTGATACATAAACACCACAAGTACTTAACAAATGAATTGTCATTGGTACTCAGAGCCTTCAACTTTCTCATTCTTTCCCTTTTCTTTTCTTGCCTTATTTGCATATGCTTCTTCAAGGTTTTCATGATTTCAAAAATTTCATAAAATGTCCTAGATGAAAACTTCAATTAAACAAATTCAAATGCAATTGAGCAAAAATAATCATGCTAGCCTTCCCAATATGTATAAGCTCATGCTAAGTTCTTCTTTAATGACCTTGTTTGTTTATGATCATGAAACTAGATTACTTTTGAACTCACAAAACTCAAGATGGTAGTGATGATAACATAGCATATGTTACAATTCAGCAAACAAGCTATGCTTATTCACAACACACATGAATACAAGGAAAATAAGAGACAATCATGCAATTTAAATTTATTGGAAACAAATAAGAGGAAAAAGGAATGTTACCACCTTGTAGGTCATCTTCATTATTGTTGTCGTTTTCCTCCTATTCTTCCCTTTCCTTCATAAAACTTGATGACCGGAATTCACTACCCACCTATAATGAATCCGTTCTTTGGCAAGCGCACCAAATTATTGTCAAGTAATAACCCACAATGGAGTGGGATCGTATCCACAGAGATTAATTGGATTAAGCAAGCAAAAGTTGATTGATTATCCTAGTTAGACTATTTATATTGGAGTGATAATCAACAAGGAAATGTAAATGACAGGAAAGTAAAGGAAAGCAATAAAGTGCAAGAAAGTAAATGGCAAGGAAAGTAAAGTACAAGAAAGTGATGTGCTAGAAATGTAAAGTGCAGAAAATGTAAATAACCATAAAGTAAATAAAAGAAAGAAGGATAAAATAAGCATTGGGATCAAGAGATATTGCATTCTCCGGATTAATTGATTTCATCTCATCTTCAATCATGCAACTCATTGACCTCTTGGCAATCATGATTGATTGAGCCCCAATTCCTTGGTGACTCAATCTCTCAAATCTCGATCAATAGCCAATTCCTTGGTCTAATTGCTCATGAGAAGAGATGAAGAATGGTCCCTGATTGTACCACACACTTTCCTAAATCCAAGTAGAGGGAGGATTATATGTCACCAAAACCCAAATTTATTCCAAGTGTGAGAAAGAATTTCAAGCATGGTTTCATGTTTCCTCTTCCAAGGTTCCCATAAAACCCAATTGCATTCAATCTCTTTTCGAATATAATTGAATGCTAAGCATGAAGAACAAAATTCCTTCAAGTAAATCAAAGAGACATGAAGAGAAGAAGAAGAATAAAAATAATCAATCCATTGAAAAACAATAGAGCTCTCTTTTCCAATGGAGAGAGTTGTGATTCATAACTAAATTATTTACATAGTGAGAAAGAAAAGAGAAGAAACTGATGGTGAAGAGAAAGGGTCCGAAGACTCCCCCTTTCCAGCATGAGTAATTCTATGAAACTAAGGCCTTTATATAGGCTCTCCTAAATTACAAACTTTAAATGAAATTAAAAGCAAATTACAATGAAATGAAAATAAACTATTCTAGACTCTTCTTGTGGCCTTGATTGGTTGAAAAGTGTGGCTTGAATGAGAGTTGGAGTGGGCTTGATTGAAGGTTGGGGGCTGCAGGGAGAAGTTGGGGTGTGGTTTCAAGTGCCACTCCCACTTGATTTTGCCCTTTGGAGTATGACCCACTTTGCAACGTTGAAAGTATGGAGTTGGTTAGGCCTCAAAATGAATGTCCACTATAAACTATTACATATTTTTGGAAAGCCTTGGATGTTAGCTTTCCAACACCTTTGGAATAAACTCATTTGAACTTTTGTAGCTCAAGTTATGCCCATTTGAAGGTGGATAGGTCAGTCTGTCAGGTAGTCTAGAGCGCCACGCCCACTCTTTGGCGTGCCACGCCCATATATTATGAAACTGGCATGCCACCCCTTTGATGATGCTCTCTAGCCATTAGAACTGGCGTGCCATGCCCAGAACTCCAAGTGGCACGCCCATTATGAAAATAGAGCTGGCGTGCCACGCCTTCGATGTCAAGAGGCACGCCAGATTTTGCAATGTTGAAATATTTGCCTTTTTCACCTCTAGTTTTAATGTCCACCCTAAAATGTTATATATAGTTGGAAAGCTCTTGATGTCAGCTTTCCAACGCAATCAAGATCACAACATTTGGATCTCTACAACTCAAGTTACGTTCCTTTGAAGATGAAGAGGTCGGGCTGGTAACTCTGCAGTGACGTCTTTTTCTCATTGTGTTTTCGGGGTCGATATCTTCCTCTTTTCTAGTGTCCATTATAAGGTGTTATATATTGTTGGAAAACCCTGGATGTGTACTTTCTAATGGTACTGGAATCACCTCGTTTGGAATTGTGTAGCTCAAGATATCATCATTTGAATGAGAAGAGGTCAGGCTGCCATATGCCCCGGCGTGCCACGCCCAACGCTTGGCGTACCACGCCCATAGTGGGGCTCAAAATTACTCCTCTGGAACTTAATCCTGGTGTGCCACACCCAAAACACCAAGTGGCACACCCTCTATGAGATCCTGGCTTCACAACCTGGCATGCCACGCCCAGAGCTCCAAGTGGCACGCCCATGTTGGTTTTCATTCTTTCAAGCTTCTTTGCTGGAATGTTGGCTTGGCGTGCCACGCGTATAGCTTCAAGTGGCACGCCCATTGTTTAGAGTTGGTTCAAAAGCTTGGCGTGCCATGCCCAGAGCTTCAAGTGGCACGCCCTGCTTCACACGCCTAGCTTTATATGTTATTTTCTTCCCTTTTTGTTGCTCTTTTCACCTGAAATTCAACATAAACCCATTTCAAAGCAATGTACCATAATATATATCATTTAGTTCATGAAATTGCATTGATAAATGAGATTATGCTTTTTTTATGGTTCTTTTAGATAAGAAAAAGGGTACATGATGCGCAGTCATCACAACACCAAACTTAAACTTTGCTTGTCCTCAAGCAAATAAAGAATTATGCAATAAAGTTTGACAAACCAAGGTGAGAAGAGTAGCAATTTTTATGTTCATGGTTGGCTAGTTTCTTATGCATGCTACAATCACAAAAGACATTCAAATGATTGATGCTTCTATCTAGCTCATTTTATGAAATCTTTTTTTTTATGTTCCTTCCTTAAAGCAAGCTTTTAATTCTTTTCATATCTTAGCTTCTTGGGTGCTTTGCACCATCTGTTGAAAGCTACGACTCTAAATGCTTTGTTTTCAAGTATTACCACTTGATACATGGTGCACGAAATTGTGATGTCCAGGCTCAAACAATCCCCGGCAACGTGAGCAACTTGGTGCTCTGATCTCAATACATAATTGTCACAACTTCGATACAACTAACCAGCAAGTGCACTGGGTCGTCCAAGTAATACCTTACGTGAGTAAGGGTCGAATCCCACGGAGATTGTTGGTATGAAGCAAGCTATGGTCACCTTGTAAATCTCAGTCAGGCAGATATAAAGTGATAATGGTGTTTTCGAATTTAATATAATAAAATAGGGATAGAAATACTTATGTAAATCATTGGTAAGAATTTCAGATAAGCGAATGGAGATGCTTTTCGTTCCTCTGAACCTCTGCTTTCCTGCTATCTTCATCCAATCAGTCTTACTCCTTTCCATGGCTGGCTTTATGCAAGGGCATCACCGTTGTCAGTGGCTACATCCCCTCCTCTCAGTGAATAATATGCTCACGCACCCTGTCACGGCACGGCTATTCATCTGTCGGTTCCCGATCATGCTGGAATAGGATTCACCCTCCTTTTGCGTCTGTCACTAACGCCCAACAATCGCGAGTTTGAAGCTCGTCACAGTCATTCAATCATTGAATCCTACTCAGAATACCACAGACAAGGTTTAGATCTTCCGGATTCTCTTGAATGCCGCCATCATTCTAGCTTACGCCACGAAGATTCCGGTTAGGAGATCTAAGAGATATTCATTCTAGCTTATTTCATGTAAAACAGAAGTGTTTGTCAGGCACGCGTTCATAAGGGAGAAGGATGATGAGCGTCACACATAATCATCACCTTCATCACGTTCTTGGGTGCGAATGGATATCTTAGAAGAGAAATAAGAAGAATTGAATAGAAAATAGTAGTACTTTGCATTAATCTTTGAGGAACAGCAGAGCTCCACACCTTAATCTATGGAGTGTAGAAACTCTACCGTATGAAAATACATAAGTGAAGGTCCAGGCATGGCCGAGATGGCCAGCCCCCTAAACGAGATCAATAGTCTCCTAAGATGAACAATGGATTAAAACTGAGACCAAAGATGCCTAATACAATAGTAAGAGGTCCTATTTATAATAAACTAGCTACTAGGGTTTACATGAGTAAGTATTTGATGTATAAATCCACTTCCGGGGCCCACTTGGTGTGTGTTTGGGCTGAGCTTAAGTGTTCCACGTGCAGAGGCCATTTGTGGAGTTGAACGCCAGTTTCTGTGCCAGTTTGGGCGTTCAACTCTGGTTTTGGATCCTTTTCTGGCGCTGGACGCCAGATTTGGGCAGAAGGCTGGCGTTGAACACCAGTTTACGTCATCTATTCTTGGCCAAAGTATGGACTATTATATATTTCTGGAAAGCCCTGGATGTCTACTTTCCAACGCAATTGGAAGCGCGCCATTTCGAGTTCTGTAGCTCCAGAAAATCCACTTTGAGTGCAGGGAGGTCAGAATCAAACAGCATCAGCAGTCCTTTTTCAACCTCTGAATCTGATTTTTGCTCAAGTCCCTCAATTTCAGCCAGAAAATACCTGAAATCACAGAAAAACACACAAACTCATAGTAAAGTCCAGAAATGTGAATTTAACATAAAAACTAATGAAAACATCCCTAAAAGTAACTAGATCCTACTAAAAACATACTAAAAACAATGCCAAAAAGCGTATAAATTTTCCGCTCATCAATACATAAGCACCACAAGCATTTAATTTGAGGACTCTTTAAGCTCATTTGTTTCTTTTATTTACTCTCTAATCATTGATGCTCAGAGCCTTGAGCTTTGAGGGAGTGCTTTTGCACTTGAGCCTAGCTTTGACTCTAAGTGTTTTATTTTCAAGCTTTTTGCTTGATACATAAACACCACAAGTACTTAACAAATGAATCGTCACTGGTACTCAGAGCCTTCAACCTTCTCATTCTTTCCCTTTTTCTTTTCTTGCCTTATTTGCATATGCTTCTTCAAGGTTTTCTTGATTTCAAAAATTTCATAAAATGTCCTAGATGAAAACTTCAATTAAACAAATTCAAATGCAATTGAGCAACAATAATCATGCTAGCCTTCCCAATACATATAAGCTCATGCTAAGTTCTTCTTTAGTGACCTTGTTTGTTTATGATCATGAAACAAGAATGCTTTTGAACTCACAAAACTCAAGTTGGTAGTTATGATATCATAGCACATGTTACAATTCAGCAATCAAGCTATACTTATTCACAACACACATGCATACAAGGAAAATAAGAGACAATCATGCAATTTAAATGTACTGGAAACAAATAAGAGGAAAAAGGAATGTTAACACCTTGTAGTTCATCTTCATTGTTGTTGTCCTTTTCCTCTTATTCTTTCCCTTCCCACACCAAACTTAGAATGATTGCTTGTCCTCAAGCAACAAATAAAACAGTGGTGATGGGGTTTATGATGGGTCATGAATGTCTTAAACAATAGAGTGTTAGTAGTATATGTGTTTCAAGCAAAAGTAAGAATCACAATAAGGGAACAAAAAAGAAACGGAGGCAATATGATTGCATTAATAAGTGGTGTGCATGGTACATAGCATGAAGGATAAGTGGCAACACCAAACTTAGTGTGACACTTTCATTTTAGCATGATGCAAGTCCCCAGTGAAGATTGAAATTCAAATTTGTTGCATGGCAACGCCAAACTTAGAATGCAATCATATGCCAAATTATTGAAAATAAACAAATCAAAGAAAGGAAATATTACCTAGGGTTGGGTTGCCTCCCAACAAGCGCTCTTTTAATGTCATCAGCTTGACATGTTGTTATCAACTTTCTTCCTCTTCTTCCAGTTTGTTAAGAGGAATGAACTCAAGGGGAGAGAAGAGCAAGTTGATGTCCCTTGTTTTGAGTGCCTCCCAGCAAGCTTTCTTTTGTTGTTTTCTTGATTTGCTTTGCTTGTTGGGGTAGGGGTTGGATTGTTTGCAGTTGACCTTTTGTTCTTCATGCATATAGTCCTTTGTTCCTTGGTCACAATCCTCTTTTTGGTGTTTTTGTTGATTGCCTTCACGTCTTAGATTTCAACACTTGGGTATTGTGAGATGGTTAGAGTATCTTCTTTATCAAGAACTTCTTGGAATGGTAGCTTTCTCGGTACAAAGATCTCTTCTCCTTGCTCTACCAATTCCTCATTTTCACCGTCATTAAGCACTTCTCCACTCCTTAGACTGATGGCATGATATTCTTTCCCTGGCCAAGGGAAGACATTGGTTGGTTCATCAACAAAATATTGTGCCAATTGTCTCATTTGCTCTTCTTGATTTCTCCTTGAGATTTTCATATCTTCAATTACCTCTCTTACATTTTGCCTTAAAAACTCACTGGGTTGGGCAATGAAGAGATATCTCTTAGAGAGTTCTTCTATTGCAAATTCTAGAAGATTTTGTGGAGGTGCATAGGCTAGACAATTACGGGATGATAGTCCTTGAAGAATGGGATATGCAACATTAAAAACCCTTGCAAAAGCAAAATTTTTGCAGTTGTCATAACAATGTGAAATATTTTGTGGCTTTGGGAGGTATTCCATTTCATTTGATAGCTCATACTCTATCATTCCTTGGTGATATTCCTAGCCACCATTAAGATAATGACTAGAATCATTTTGTGGTGGTGGGAAATATCCCATATGACATGATTGATCAAAAGATGAGGTAGACTCCATTCTTACTTGCAAAAATGCTCTGTCTCAAATAATAATCACCAAAAAAAATTGGAATCCCCATTGTCACAGATGAGGGATTCTTAGTGAGGTAATAACACAAACACCTTACCAGCAAGAGAAAATTAAAAAGAAATTAAATGACAAAAACAAAAAGAAAGAAAGAAAGTGTCTAATATAGGTAATCAACCAACCGGTAGTTTGTTAATGACAATTAATCCCCAGCAACAGCGCCATAAAAATTGATGACCGGAATTCACTACTCACATATAATGAATCCGTTCTTTGGCAAGCGTACCAAATTATCGTCAAGTAATAACCCACAATGGAGTGGGATCGTATCCACAGAGATTAATTGGATTAAGCAAGCAATAGTTGATTGATTATCCTAGTTAGACTATTTATATTGGAGTGATAATCAACAAGAAAATGTAAATGACATGAAAGTAAAGAAACGCAATAAAGTGCAAGAAAGTAAATGGCAAGAAAAGTAAAGTACAAGAAAGTAAAGTGCTAGAAATGTAAGGTGCAGAAAATGTAAATAACCATAAAGTAAATAAAGGAAAGAAAGATAAAATAAGCATTGGGATCAAGAGATATTGCATTCTCCGGATTAATTGATTTCATCTCATCTTCAATCATGCAACTCATTGTCCTCTTGGCAATCATGATTGATTGAGCCCCAATTCCTTGGTGACTCAATCTCTCAAATCTCGATCAATAGCTAATTCCTTGGTCTAATTGCTCATGAGAAGAGATGAAGAATGGTCCCTGACTATATCACACACTTTCCTAAATCCAAGTAGAGGGAGGATTATATGTCACCATATCCAAACACCAAAACCCAAATTTATTCCAAGTGTGAGAAAGAATTTCAAGCATGGTTTTATGTTTTCTCTTCCAAGGTTCCCATAAAACCCAATTGCAATCAATCTATTTTCCAAGATAATTGAATGCTAAGCATGAAGAATGAAATTCCTTCAAGTAAATCAAAGAGAGATGAAGACAAGAAGAAGAATAAAAACAATCAATCCATTGAAAAACAATAGAGCTCTGTTTCCCAATGGAATGAGTTAGTGATTCATAACTAAATTATTTACATAGTGAGAAAGAAAAGAGAAGAAACTGATGGTAAAGAGAAAGGGTCCGAAGACTCCCCCAATCCATCATGAGTAATTCTATGCAACTAAGGCCTTTATATAGGCTCACCTAAATTACAAACTTTAAATGAAATTAAAAGCAAACTACAATGAAATGAAAATAAACTATTCTAGACTCTTCTTGTGGCATTGATTGGTTAATAAGTGTGGCTTGAATGAGAGTTGGAGTGGGCTTGATTGAAGGTTGGGGGCTACAGGGAGAAGTTGGGGTGTGGTTTCAAGTGCCACTCCCACTTGATTTTGCCCTTTGGAGTATGACCCACTTTGCAACACTGAAAGTATGGAGTTGGTTGGGCCTCAAAATGAATGTCCACTATGAATTATTATATATTGTTGGAAAGCCCTGGATGTTAGCTTTCCAATGCCCTTAGAATCAACTTATTTGAACATTTGTAGCTCAAGTTATGCCCATTTGAAAGTGAATAGGTCAGTCTGTCAGGTAGCCCAGCGTGCCACGCCCACTCTTTGGCGTGCCACGCCCACTCTTTGGAGTGCCACGCCCACTCTTTGGCGTGCCACGCCCATATATTATAAAACTGGTGTGCCATGCCTATATATTATGAAACTGGCATGCTACGCCCACTCTTTGGCGTGCCACGCCTTTGATGATGCTCTCTGGCCATTAGAACTGGCGTGCCACACCCAAAACTCCAAGTGGCACGCCCATTATGAAAATAGAGCTGGCGTGCCACGCCTTCGATGTCAAGTGGCATGCCCAGATTTTGCAACGTTGAAAAAATGGCCTTTTTCACCTTCAGTTTTAACATCCACCGTAGAGTGTTATATATCTTTGGAAAGCTCTTGATGTCTGCTTTCCTACGCAACCAAGATCACATCATTTGGACCTCTACAACTCATGTTACGTTCCTTTGAAGATGAAGACGTCAGGCTGGTAACTCTGCAGTGACGTCTTTTTCTCTGTGGCTTTGGGGTCAATATCTTCCTCAATTCCAGCGTCCATTATAAAATGTTATATATGGTTGGAAAGCTCTGGATGTCTACTTTCTAATGGAACTAGAATCACCTCATTTGAAGTTGTGTAGCTCAAGATATCGCCAATTGAATGAGAGGAGGTCAGGCTGGTATATGCCCCGGCGCGCCACACCCAATGCTTGGCGTACCACGCCCATAGTGGGGCTCAAGATCACTCCTCTGGAACTTAAGCCTGGCGTGCCACTCCCGAAACACCAAGTGGCACGCCCTCTTTGAGATCTTGGCTTCACAACTTGGCATGCCACGCCCAGAGCTCCAAGTGGCACGCCCATGTTTGTTTTCATTCTTTCAAGCTTTTTTGCTGGAATGTTGGCTTGGCGTGCCATGCCCATAGCTTCAAGTGGCACGCCCATTGTTGAGAGTTGATTCAAAAGCTTGATGTGCCACGCCCAGAGCTTCAAATGGCACGCCTAGCTTCACACGCCTAGCTTTATATGTTATTTTCTTTCCTTTTTGTTGCTCTTTTCACCTAAAATTCAACACAAACCCATTTCAAAGCAATATACCATAATATATATCATTTAGTTCATGAAATTACATTGATAAATGAGATTATGCTCTTTTTATGGTTCTTTTAGATAAGAAAAAGGGTACATTGTACGCAGTCATCAGTGTTTGATAAAATGTTTCCTCTAGTTTTTGAGTAGTTTTCTTTACTCTTGGCCTAGGCTAAGGGAATTGAGTGACCTTGAGTCATTGGGTCTCATTGAATTGGTGATTTGAGAAGCCTCGGTGATCAATTTAATACCCATTGACACTAACCCACTACTAATCTAATTAGTAGATAGGTTGGGACTTATGGGTTGATGTTGATTAAGCCATTTGATATACTTCAAATATAGAAGTACACTTAATGAGCTTGGTTCCTTATACTTATCAATATTTAGTTTGTTAACAAGGATGGTGATCTCAATTACCTATGTCTAGCCAAGAGTTCTTTTCCTTTATTTTATTAGTTCTCATCATTTACTTTCTTGTTGGTTACTTTTCTTGTCAAACTATAAAATCAAACCCCTTTGCTTTTTTATAGCCAATAATTGAGCACTTCATTGCAATTCCTTGTGAGACGACCCGGAGTTTAAATACTTCGGTTAATTCTTATTTTGGGGTTTGTTATTTGTGACAACCAAATTTTTGATTGGGAGGATTGTTTGTTGGTGTAGAACTATACTTGCAACGAGAATTCATTCAATTGAGGAAATTCTATACCATCAAGGAATTTGCTCATCATGTCCTCCAAGAGGAAGACCTCTAGCTCTTTGTGTTCCTTTATCTTCTCACCATGATAAAGCTTTAGGCAATGTCCATTGACCTTGTTGCAATTGGAACTTGAAGGATGACGCAGGTGGAAGACTCTATATGGCTCTGCTTTCTCTACCCTGTAGGGGCCTTTCCATCTGGATCTCAGCTTACCTAGCATGAGTCTCAGCCTGGAGTTGTAAAGGAGAACCAGATCTCCTGGTCTGAACTCTCTTCTCTTGATATGCTTCTCATGCACTGCCTTCATCTTCTCTTTGTATAATCTGGAGTTTTCATAAGCTTTGAGTCGAAGTGTCTTAAGTTCTGCTAGTTGCAGCTTCCTTTCAGCACCAGCTTGCTCGAATCCCATGTTGCACTCCCGCACAGCCCAGAAAGCTTTGTGTTCCACCTCTACTGGAAGGTGGCAAGCCTTTCCATATACTAAGCGGAAGGGACTCATCCCAATGGGTGTCTTATACGCTGTCTGATACGCCCAGAGCGCATCTTGTAGCCTGGCACTCCACTCCTTCCTATGAGGCTTGACGATCTTCTCCAGGATACGCTTTATCTCTCTGTTAGACACCTCTACTTGTCCATTGGTTTGGGGGTGGTAAGATGTTGCTACCTTGTGAACAATTCCATGCTTCTTCAGTAATCCTGTTAATCTCCTGTTACAAAAGTGAGTTCCTTGATCACTCACGATTGCTCGTGGTGATCCAAAGCGACAAATAATATGGTTTCTAACAAAGGAAGCAATAGTGTTAGCATCATCAGTACAGGTAGGAATTTCTTCCACCCATTTAGAAACATAATCTACAGCTAACAGTATATAAAGGTAACCACTAGAGTTTGGAAATGGCCCCATGCAGTCAATACCCCAAATATCAAAAATTTCACAGAAAAGCATAATCTATTGGGGCATCTCATCCCTCTTGGATATATTCCTGGTGCACGAAATTGTGATCATCAATGGCGCCATCAACATGGTACGCTCAATTGTAATCTCAACTTTCTATCACAACTTCGTACAACTAACCAGCAAGTGCATTGGGTCATCCAAGTAATAAACCTTACGCGAGTAAGGGTCGATCCCACGGAGATTGTTGGTATGAAGCAAGCTATGGTCATCTTGTAAATCTCAGTCAGGCGGATATAGAATGGTTATGGAGTTTTCGAATATTAATAATAAAATAGGGATAGAAATACTTATGTAAATCCTTGGTGAGAATTTCAGATAAATGCATGGAGATGCTCTCGTCCCTCTAAACCTCTGCTTTCCTGCTGTCTTCATTCAATCAGTCTTACTCCTTTCTATGGCTGGCTTTATGTAAGGACATCACCGTTGTCACTGGCTACTTTTGATCCTCTCTGGAAAATGGTCCGATGCGCTGTCACTGCATGGCTAATCGTCTGGAGGCATCACCCTTGTCAATGGCTGCATCCCATCCTCTTGTGAAAATGGTCCAAATGCTCTGTCACAGCACGGCTAATCATCTGAGGTTCTCGATCATACTGGAATAGGATTCACCCTCCTTTTGCGTCTGTCACTACGCCCAGCACTCGCGAGTTTGAAGCTCGTCACAGTCATTCAATCCCAGAGTCCTACTCGGAATACCACAGACAAGGTTTAGACTTTCCGGACTCTCATGAATGCCGCCATCAATCTAGCTTATACCACGAAGATTCTGATTAAGAGATCCAAGAGATACTCATTCAATCTAAGGTAGAACGGAAGTGGTTGTCAGGCACGCGTTCATAAGGAATGATGATGATTGTCACGTTCATCACATTCAGGTTGAAATGTGAATGAATATCTTAGAAGCGGAATAAGTTGAATTGAATAGAAAAATAGTAGTACTTTGCATTAATCTTTGAGGAACAGCAAAGCTCCACACCTTAATCTATGGAATGCAGAAACTCTACCGTTGAAAATACATAAGTGAAAGGTCCAGGCATGGCCGAATGGCCAGCCCCCAAACGTGATCAATAGATCAAAATATGATCCAAAGATCTCTAATTCAACAGTAAAAAGTCCTATTTATAATAAACTAGCTACTAGGGTTTACAGAAGTAAGTAATTCATGCATAAATCCACTTCCGGGGTCCACTTGGTGTGTGCTTCGGCTGAGCTTGAATGTTACATGTGCAGAGGCTCTTTCTGGAGTTGAACGCCAGGTTGTAACGTATTTCTGGCGTTCAACTCTGGTTTGTGACTTGTTTCTGGCGTTTAACTCCAGACAGCAGCGTAGAACTGGCGTTCAACGCCCTTTTACGTCATCTAAACGCGGCCAAAGTATGGACTATTATACATTTCTGGAAATCCCGGGATGTCTACTTTCCAACGCAAATGGAAGCGCGCCATTTTGAGTTCTGTAGCCCCAGAAAATTCACTTTGAGTGCAGGGAGGTCAGAATCCAACAGCATCAGCAGTCCTTCTTCAACCTCTGAATCTGATTTTTGCTCAAGTCCCTCAATTTCAGCCCAAAAATACCTGAAATCATAGAAAAACACACAAACTCATAGTAAAGTCCAGAAATGTGAATTTAACATAAAAATTAATAAAAACATCCCTAAAAGTAACTAGATTCTACTAAAAACATACTAAAAACAATGCCAAAAAGCGTATAAATTATCCACTCATCAATTCCCAAACCTTTGGCACGGCGGCAGGATTTACAAAAGGTAGCGGCATCCTTAAAAAGAGTGGGCCACCAGAATCCACAGTCTAAGATTTTTCTAGCTGTTCTTTGAGGGCCAAAATGTCCTCCACTCTCAGAAGAATGGCAAGCCTCTAAAATGGACTGGAATTCTGATTGAGGCACATACCTTCTAATTACCTGGTCAGCACCATACCTCCATAAATATGGGTCATCCCATATATATTATTTAGACTCACTTTTCAGCTTGTCCCTTTGATGCTTAGTAAAATTAGGAGGGAAAGTATGACTAACTAGATAATTAGCTACAGGTGTATACCAAGGAACTACTTCAGATACTGCATGCAAGCTACCAAATGGAAAAGCATCATTGATAGTAGTGGAGTCATCCTTAATGTGCTCAAGGCGACTCAAGTGGTCTACCACTAAATTCTGGTTACCACTCCTATCATTAATTTCTAAATCAAATTCTTGCAGCAACAGTATCCAACGTATCAACCTTAGTTTGGACTCTTTTTTAGCTAATAAATATCTTAGAGCTGCATAGTCTGAGTACACTACCACCTTAGTACCAAGTAAATAGGCTCAGAATTTATCCAGAGTAATTAGACTGAGCAGCGTCTATGGTCTTAGAAGCATAAGCAATTACGAAAGGATCCTTACATTCGCGCTGAGCCAGCGCCGCTCATACTGCATGGTTGGAAGCATCACATATAATCTCAAAAGGTTGGTTCCAGTCTGGTCCTCTCACAATCGGAGCTTGAGTCAAGGCAATTTTCAGCTTATCAAATGCTTGCATGCAATCCTCACTGAACTCGAACTCAACATCTTTCTACAATAGTCTGGATAAAGGCAATGCTACCTTACTGAAGTCCTTGATAACTCTCCTGTAGAAACCTGCATGTCCAAGGAACGAACGAACTTCCCTCACAGAGGAGGGGTAAGGTAAACTAGAAATGACATCTACCTTTGCTGGATCTACAGAAATACCAGTATTAGAAAAAATATGTCCTAGTACAGTACCTTATTTTAACATAAAGTGACATTTTTCAAAATTTAATACAAGGTTTGAACTAACACACCTGTCTAATACTCTAGCTAAACTATCCAAGCAAAGGTTAAAGGAATCACCATATATGCTAAAATCATCCATAAAAACATCCACACAGCTCTCGATAAGATCTGAAAAGATACTCATCATGCATCTTTGGAAAGTAGCTGGTGCATTACATAAGCCAAAAGGCATCCTCTTATATGCATACGTTCCAAAGGGACATGTAAAAGTAGTCTTTTTCTGATCTTCAGGAGCTATATGAATTTGAAAATATCCTGTATAACCATCTAAAAAGCAGTAATGAGATTTACCTGACAGGCGATCAAGCATCTGATCAATAAATGGCAGGGGGTAATGATCCTTGCGAGTAGCTTGGTTGAGACGCCTATAATCAATGCAAACTCTCCATGAATTCTGCACTCTAGTTGTCAGGAGCTCTCCATGCTCATTCTTTACTATTATGACTATAGACTTCTTGGGCACTACTTGTACTGGACTGACCCATTCACTGTCTGAGATGGGGTAGATAATGTCTGCTTCAAGTAGCCTGGTCACTTCTTTCTTGACAACTTCTAAGATGGTGGGATTCAGTCTTCTTTGGGGTTGATAGACAGGTCATTCTCCCTCTTCTAAGAATATTCTGTGCTCACAAACTTGAGGGCTGATGCCTACTATATCTGCCAAGCTCCACCCAATTGCTTTCTTGTGTCTTCTCAGCACACTGAGCAGCTGCTCCTCTTGTTGGGAAGTGAGTTCCCTTGCAATGATAACTGGGAGCTTCTGATTATCCCCAAGGTAAGCATAGTTGAGGTGGGGTGGAAGGGGCTTTAATTCCAATATCTGCTCATGGCTGGGCTCTTGATCATCTGGAGCTAATGATAATGGCAAAGTGTCCTCATTGTGTTCAGAGGGTGTCCCCACACTTGGACCCTGCTCCATGTGCCTCTCTTCTACTTCTTCTTGGTGAACTTCAGCTACAGTTTCATCAATGATGTCGCACTGGAAAATAGAATGATCTTTCGGAGGGTGCTTCATAGCTTCATTTAAACTGAAACTCACTGCTCTGCCATCTATCTCAAAGGAGTGAGTTCCTGAGAAGGCATCCAGCTTGAACTTCGAAGTCTTCAGGAATGGCCTTCCAAGAAGGATTGATGATGGTCTTCCTGAGTCATTAGGGGGCATTTCCAAAATATAGAAGTCAATGGGAAATGTGAGCCCCTTAATGCTCACCAGCACGTCTTCAACAATTCCAACCACTGTAATAATGCTTTTATCTGCTAAAACAAAATGAGCTGCCGACCTTTTTAAGGGAGGGAGCCTCAAAGCATCATATATAGACAATGGCATAATACTCACGCACGCTCCTAAATCGCACATGCAGTCAGAAAATATTACAGCTGCAATGGTATAGTTAACCATGCATGGACCTGGATCACTACATTTTTCAGGTATACTTCCCATTAAAGCAGATATAAAACTACCTAATAGTTTCTAATTCATTAATTTTATCTTTATGTATGCATAAATCTTTCAGAAACTTTGCATATTTAGGTACTTGTTGAATAACATCAAAAAGGGGAACAATTACCTCAACTATGTCTTTTACTTTCTCTTCCTCTTCAGCACCTTCCACTTTAACTATGTCTTCAACTGGGGCGTGTTCTGGTTGGCTTGGCTCCTCCTGATTCCTCTCTTGTAGTGTGGTTCCAGACCTCAAAGTTATGGTATTGAAGCCACTCTTGGGGTTGGGTAAGAATTGAGAAGGAATTCCATTGGAGCTTGAAGGCTGATTATTGGAACTATTCATTGATCCAATATGTGAGGCAAGAGCTTGTACAGCAGAGGTCAGGCCGTTTAAGGTGGAGCTAAGTGTGTTCTCCAGGCCTTTTGTCTTTGCTCAATAGACTGAAGCATTTCATCATGAGAAGAAGAAGAAGGGTAAGTGATCTAAAAGGCCTGCTGTTGGTTGTTCTGAGGTGCTTGGGACTGCCTTAAGTGAGGTGCTTTGTGATGAGCGGATAATTTATACAGTTTTTGGCATTGTTTTTAGGTAGTTTTTAGTATAATTTAGTTAGGTTTTACTATGTTTTTATTAGTTTTTATGCAAAAATCACATTTCTGGACATTACTATGAGTTTGTGTGTTTTCTGTGATTTTAGGTATTTTCTGGCTGAAATTGAGGGACCTGAGCAAAAATCTGATTCAAAGGCTGAAAAAGGACTGCAGATGCTATTGGATTCTGACCTCCCTGCACTCGAAATGGATTTTCTTGAGCTACAGAAACCCAATTGGCGCACTCTTAATTGCGTTGGAAGGTAGACATCTAGGGATTTCCAGCAATATATAATAGTCCATACTTTGCCTGAGTTTTGACGACGCAAACTGGCGTTCAAACACCAACTTCCTTCCCTATTCTGAAGTTAAACGCCAGAAACAGGTTACAAACCAGAGTTAAACGCCACAAACACGCTGCAACTTGGCGTCTAACTCCAAGAGAAGTCTCTACACGTGTAAACTTCAATGCTCAGCCCAAACACACACCAAATGGGCCCCGGAAGTGGATTTCTGCATCATTTACTCATTTCTGTAAACCCTAGTTACTAGTTTAGTATAAAAACTACTTTTAGTGATTTATTTCATAATAATCTTTGGACGTTTAGTCCTTAGACCTTTGAGGTTGGCCATTCGGCCATGCTTAGACTATTTTCACTTATGTATTTTCAACGGTGGAGTTTCTACACACCATAGATTAAGGTGTGGAGCTCTGTTGTTCCTCAAGAATTAATGCAAAGTACTATTGTTTTTATATTCAATTCAAGCCTATTTCTTCTTTAAGATATTCATTCGCACACAAGAACATGATGAATGTGATGATTATGTGACGCTCATCACCATTCTCACCTATGAACGCGTGCCTGACAACCACTTCCGTTCTACATGCAAACAATTTTGAATGTGTATCTCTGGGGTTTCTAATCTAAGATTAAAACCTTCGTGGTATAGGCTAGAATTATTGGCGGCCATTCCTGAGATCCGGAAAGTCTAAACATTGTCTGTGGTATTCCGAGTAGGATCTGGGAAGGGATGACTGTGACGAGCTTCAAACTCGCGAGTGTTAGGCATAGTGACAGACGCAAAAGGATCAATAGATCCTATTCCAACATGATCGAGAACCGACAGATGATTAGCCATGCGGTGATAGCGCACTTGGACCATTTTTACTGAGAGGACGGACGGTAGCCGTTGACAACGGTGATCCCCCAACATACAGCTTGCCATGGAAAGGAGTATGAATGACTGAATGAAGGCAGTAGGAAAGCAGAGATTCAGAAGGAGCAAAGCATCTCCATACCCTTATCTGAAATCCCACCAATGAATTACATAAGTATTTCTATCTTATTTTATGCTTTTAATTATAATTTAATTATCAAAACCTCATAACCATTTGAATCTGCCTGACTGAGATTTATAAGGATGACCATAGCTTACTTCAGGCCGAAAATCTCCGTGGGATCGACCCTTACTCACGTAAGGTTTATTACTTGGACGACCCAGTGCACTTGTTGGTTAGTTGTGCGAAGTTGTGAAAAAGAGTTGAGATACATTCGTGTGTACCAAGTTTTTGGCGCCGTTTTAGAGATCACAATTTTGTGCACCAAGTTTTTGGCGCCGTTGCCGGGGATTGTTCGAGTTTGGACAACCTACAGTTCATCTTGTTGCTCAGATTAGGTAATTTTATTTTATTTTTAAAGCTTTTTATTTTTGAAAAATTTTCAAAAAAATAAATTATTCTATGTTCTTCAGAATATTTAAGAATGAATTCTATAGTTTCAGATGATGCTTTTATCATCACAGGAGCTAGTTGATTCCCATCAATTTGGCTGTTGTATGTAATGTCCTGCTGAGGCTTGGCTAGCCATGTCTAATCTTTTTAGACTGAAGCTTTAGACTAACATTGCATGACTCCTGGAATTCTTATTAAAAATTTTAAAATCCTTATTTTTCTTTTTCAAAATAATTTTTGAAAATCACAAAAAAAATTAATAAAATCATAAAACCAAAAAGAATTTTGTGTTTTTTGTTTGTGTCTAATGTCAAATTTTAAGTTTGGTGTCAATTGCATCTTTTTAATTTCCAAAAAAAAAAATTTCGAAAATTCATGCATGTGTCCTTCATAATCTTCAAGTTGTTCTTGATGATTTTCTTTGTTTGATCTTTGCATTTTTATGTTTTGTGTCTTTTCTTGTTTTTCATATGCATTTTCAATTTGTTAGTGTCTAAACATTGAAAATTTCTAAGTTTGGTGTCTTGCATGTGTGTCTTTTCTTAAAAAATTTTCAAAAATAAGTTCTTGGTGTTCGTCTTGACATTTAAAGTGTTCTTGGTGCTCATCTTGACATTCAAAGTGTTCTTGCTTGCATTAGTAGTTTTAATCTTAATTTCTTGTGTTTTGCATCATTTTTATGTTTTTCTCTCTCTTCATTAAAAATTCAAAAATAAAAAAATATCTTTCCCTTATTCTTCTCATAAATTTCGAATATTTGAGTTGACTTATTAAAAAATTTTAAAAATTTAGTTGTTTCTTATGAGTCAAGTCAAAATTTCAATTTAAAAATTCTATCTTTTTCAAATATTTTTCAAAAATCAAATCTTTTTCATTTTTGTATATATTTTCGAAAATTCTAAAAATTTGATTTTGAAAATCTTTTTCTTATTTTTATTTCATATTTTCAAAATTAATGCTAACATTTAATGTTTAGATTCAAACAAATTTTCAAGTTGTTACATGTCTATTAAGAAAAGTTTCAATCTTTAAATTTTAAAATCATATCTTTTAGTTTCTTGTTAGTCAAGTAATCAACTTTAATTTCAAAATCAAATCTTTTTCAAAATGATTTTCAATTATACCTTTTTCAAAACTTAATTTCAAAATCTTTTCTAACTTCCTATCTTTGCAAATTTGATTTTCAAATCTTTTTCAATTAGCTACTTGACACTTTGGGTTGATTTTAAAATTTTTCTATTTCAATCATATCTTTTTCAAAACCACCTAACTAATTTTCTCTCTAATTTTCGAAAACACCTCCCCACTTTTTCAAAATTCCTTTTAATTAACTAATTGTTTTAAATTTTAATTTAATTTTCGAATTATAACTGATTTTTTTAAAAAAAAAATAATTTTATTTTATTTTATTTAATTTTTGAATTCTTCCCCCTCTCATCTCTTTCTATTTATTTATTTATCTACTAACACTTCTCTTCTACACATAATTCGAACCCCCTCTTCTTCTCTGTGTTCGAATTTTTCTCTGCTCCTTCTTCTATTCTTCTCTTATTCTACTTACATAAGGGAATCTCTATACTGTGACATAGAGGATTCCTCTTCTTTTTTGTTCTTTTCTTTTTCTTATGAGTAGGAACAGGGATAAAAACATTCTTATTGAAGCTGATCCTGAACATGAAAGAACTCTTAAGAGGAAACTAAGAGAAGCTAAAGCAGAAAACTCTGGAAAGGACGTGACAGAAATTTTCGAAAAAGAAGGAGACATGGCCGAACCCAATAATAATGGTGGAGATGCAAGGAATATGCTTGGTGACTTTATTGCACCCTCTTCTAACTTCTATGGAAGAAGCATCTCAATTCCTGCCATTATAGCAAATAACTTTGATCTTAAGCCTCAATTAGTTTCTCTAATGCAACAGAATTGCAAGTTTCATGGACTTCCATTGGAAGATCCTCATCAGTTCTTAGCTGAGTTCTTGCAAATCTGTGACACTCTCAAGACCAATGGAGTTGGTCCTGAGGTCTACAGGCTTATGCTTTTCCTTTTTGCTGTAAGAGACAGAGCCAGAACATGGTTGGATTCACAACCTAAGGAAAGCCTGAACTCTTGGGAAAAGCTGGTCAGTGCTTTCCTGGCCAAATTCTTTCCACCTCAAAAGATGATCAAGATTAGAGTGGAAATCCAAACCTTCAGACAGAAGGAAGGAGAGTCCCTCTATGAAGCTTGGGAAAGATATAAGCAACTAATCAAAAGGTGTCCTACTGCCATGCTTCCAGAATGAAGCATCATATGTATATTCTATGATGGTCTGTCTGAGTTGTCAAAAATGTCATTGGACCATTCTGCAGGAGGATCTCTTCATTTAAGAACCCCTGCAGTAGCTTAGGAACTCATTGAAATGGTTGTAAATAACCAGTTTATGTACACCTCTAAGAGGAGTCCTGTGAACAAAAGGACGCCTCAGAAGAAGGGAGTTCTTGAAATTGATACTCTGAATGCTATATTGACTCAGAATAAAATATTGACTCAGCAAGTCAATATGATTTCTCAGAGTCTGAATGGATTGCAAGTTGCATCCAACAGTACTAAAGAAGCATCTTCTGAAGAAGAAGCTTATGATCCTGAGAACCCTACAATGGCAGAGGTGAATTACATGGGAGAATCCCATGGAAACACCTATAATCCTTCATGGAGAAATTATCCAAATTTCTCATGGAAGGACCAACAGAAGCCTCAACAAGGCTTCAATAATAATGGTGGAAGAAATAGGTTTAGCAATAGCAAGCCTTTTCCATCATCTTCTCAGCAACAGACAGAGAATTCTGAACAGAGCCATTCTGGCCTGGCAACCATAGTCTCTGATCTATCCAAGACCACACTAAGTTTTATGAATGAAACAAGGTCCTCCATTAGAAATTTGGAGGCACAGGTGGGTCAGCTGAGTAAGAAGATTACTGAAACTCCTCCAAGTACTCTCCCAAGCAACACAGAAGAAAATCCCAAGAGAGAGTGCAAGGCTATAACCATAACTAACATCGCCGAACCTGGAGAGAGTGAGGAGGACGTGAGTTCCAATGAGAAAAGCCTCATGGGACATCCTCTGGACAGAAAGGAGTTTCCCTTTAAGGAATAAAAGGAATCTGAGACTCATACAGAGACTATAGAGATTCCATTAAACCTCCTTCTGCCATTCATGAGCTCTGATGAATACCCTTCCTCTGAAGAGAATGAAGACATCACTGAAGAGCAAGTTGCTAGGTATCTAGGAGCGATCATAAAGTTGAATGCCAAGTTATTTGGTAATGAGACTTGGTAGGATAAACCCCCCTTGCTCACCAATGAACTGAATGCATTAATAAGGCAGACATTACCTCAGAAGAAACCAGATCCCGGAAAATTCTTCATATCTTGTACCATAGGCACCATAACCTTTGAGAAGGCTCTGTGTGACCTGGGGTCAGGGATAAACCTCATGCCACTCTCTGTAATGGAGAAACTGGGAATCTTTGAGGTACAAACTGCAAGAATCTCACTAGAGATGGCAGATAAATCAATGAAACAGGCGTATGGATGGACTAGTAGAGAATGTGCTAGTGAAGGTTGAGGGCCTTTACATCCCTACTGACTTCATAATCCTAGACACTGGGAAGGATGAAGATGAATCCATCATCCTTGGCAGACCCTTCCTAGCCACAGCAAAAGCTGTGATTGATGTTGACAGAGGAGAGTTGGTCCTTCAGTTGAATGAGGACTACCTTGTATTCAAAACTCAAGGTTCTCCTTCTGTAACCATGGAGAGGAAGCATGAAAAGCTTCTCTCAATATACAGTCAAACAAAATCCCCACATTCAAACTCTAAGTTTGGTGTTGGGAGGCCACAACCAAACTCTAAGTTTGGTGTTGAGAGGCCACAACCTTGCTCTGATTATCTGTGAGGCTCCATGAGAGCTAACTGTCAAGCTATTGACATTAAAGAAGTGCTTATTGGGAGGCAACCCAATGTTATCTAATTATATCTATTTATTTTTCCCTTTGTTATTTTATGTTTTCTTTAGGTTGATGATCATGTGAAGTCACAAAAACAACTAAAAAATCAAAAACAGAATGAAAAATAGCATTAAAAATGGCTCACCCTGGAGGAAGAGCCTACTGGCGTTTAAACGCCAGTAAGAAGCATCAGACTGGCGTTTAACGCCAGAAAGAAGCATCAAGCTGGCGTTAAATGCCAGAAACAGGCACCAGACTGGCGTTTAACGCCAGAACAGAGAACAAAGTTGGCGTTAAACGCCAAGAAAGGGAGAAAAGCTGGCGTTTAACGCCAGAAACAAGCAGCAGTCTGGCGTTAAACGCCAGGATTGCACTCTAATGGCGTTTTTGCATGCCTCAATGGAGCAGGGATGATAAGTCCTTAACCCCTCAGGATCTGTGGGCCCCACAGGATCCCACCTACCCCACCTTTCTCTCTCTCTCTCTCTCTCCCACCTTCTCATAACACTCTTCCCCAAATACCCTTCACCAATCACCTCATTCACTCTACCCCAAAACCCCCACCCCACCTACCTCCAAATTCAAAATCCTTTACCTCCCAAATCCAACCCTAATACACGAAACCTAACCCTCCCCCCACTCCTATATAAACCCCTCACCACTCCTTCATTTTCACACATTATAACCACTACTTCTATCCCTTGGCCGAACCACATATCTCCCTCCATCTCCTCCATTTTATTCTTTTTTTACTACTTTCTTTCTTTTTTTGCTCGAGGACGAGCAAACCTTTTAAGTTTGGTGTGGTAAAAGCATTGCTTTTTGTTTTTCCATAACCATTAATGGCACCTAAGGCCAGAGAAACCTCAAGAAAGAGGAAAGGGAAGGCAATTGCTTCCACCTCTGAATCATGGGAGATGGAGAGATTCATCTCAAAGGTCCATCAAGACCACTTCTATGAAGTTTTGGCCAAGAAGAAGGTGATCCCTGAGGTCCCTTTTAAGCTCAAAAAGGGCGAATATTCGGAGATCTGACAAGAGATTAGAAGAAGAGGATGGGAAGTTCTCTCCAATCCTATTCAACCTGTCGGGATCTTATTAGTTGAAGAGTTCTATGCAAATGCATGGATCACTAGGAACCATGATCAAAGTATGAACCCAAATCCAAAGAATTGGCTTACAATGGTTCGGAGGAATTACTTAGATTTTAGTCCGGAAAATGTAAGGTTGGCGTTCAACTTGCCAATGATGCAAGAAAACGCACGCCCCTACACTAGAAGGGTCAACTTTGATCAAAGATTAGACCAAATCCTCATGGACATATGTGTGGAAGGAGCTCAATGGAAAATTGACTCAAGAGGTAACCCGGTTCAATTGAGAAGACCGGACCTTAAGCCTGTGGCTAGAGGATGGTTAGAGTTCATCCAACACTCTATCATTCCTACTAGCAACCGATCCGAGGTAACTATGGATCGGGCCATCATGATCCATATTATCATGATTGGGGAGGAAGTGTAAGTTCATGAGATTATACCTCAAGAACTCTACAAGGTGGCTGATAAGTCCTCCACTTTGGCAAGGTTAGCCTTTCCTCACATCATTTGTCACCTCTGTAATTCGGCTGGAATTGTCACAGAGGGAGACATTCTCATTGAAGAGGACAAGCCCATCACTAAAAAGATGATGGAGCAAACAAGAGAGCCCAGTCATGGACCTCAACAAGAGCATGAGGAAGTTCCTCATCATGAAATCCCTGAGATGCTTCAAGGGATGCACTTTCCTCCACGAAACTATTGGGAGCAAATTAACACCTCCCTAGGAGAATTAAGTTCCAACATGGGACAACTAAGGGTGGAGCACGAGGAGCACTCCATCATCCTCCATGAAATTAGAGAAGATCAAAGAGCTATGAGCGAAGAGCAACAAAGGCAAGGAAGAGACATAGAGGAGCTCAAGAGCACCATTGGTTCTTCGAGAGGAAGAAGACGCCACCCTCACTAAGGTGGACCCGTTCCTTAATCTCCTTGTCTATTTATTTCTTTTTCTATATTCATTCTCTATGCTTTATGTTTATTTATATTTGTGTCTTTATTACATGTTCATTAGTGTCTAGTGTCTATGCCTTAAAGCTGTGAATGTCCTATGAATCCATCAACTTTCTTAAATGAAAAATGTTCTAAAAACAAAAGAACAAGAAGTACATGAATTTCGAATTCATCCTTGAAATTAGTTTAATTATTCTGATGTGGTGATAATACTTTTTGTTTTCTGAATGAATGCTTGAATAGTGCATATGTCTTTTGAATTTGTTGTCTATGAATGTTAAAATTGTTGGCTCTTGAAAGAATAATGAAAAAGGAGAAATGTTATTGATAATCTAAAAAATCATAAAATTGATTCTTGAAACAAGAAAAAGCAGTGAAGAACAAAGCTTGCGAAAAAAAAATATGGCAAAAATAAAAGAAAAAAAGAAAGAAAAAGAAAAAGCAAGCAGAAAAAGCCAAAAGCTCTTTAAACCAAAAGACAAGAGCAAAAAGCCAATAACCCTTTAAACCAAAAGGCAAGGGTAAAAGGATCCAAGGCTTTGAGCATTAATGGATAAGAGGGCCTAAAGGAATAAAATCCTGGCCTAAGCGGCTAAACCAAGCTGTCCCTAACCATGTGCCCGTGGCGTGAAGGAGTCAAGTGAAAAGCTTGAGACTGAGCGGTTAAAGTCATGGTCCAAAGCAAAAAAAAAGAGTGTGCTTAAGAACCCTGGACACCTCTAATTGGGGACACTAGCAAAGCTAAGTCACAATCTGAAAAGGTTCACCCAGTCATATGTCTGTGGTATTTATGTATCTGGTGGTAATACTGGAAAACAAAGTGCTTAGGGCCACGGCCGAGACTCATAAAGTAGTTGTGTTCAAGAATCAACATAATGAAATAGGAGAATCAATAACACTATCTAAATTATGAGTTCCTATAGATGCCAATCATTCTGAACTTCAAAGGATAGAGTGAGATGCCAAAACTGTTCAGAGGCAAAAATCTACTAGTCCCGCTCATCTAATTGGAGCTAAGTTTCATTAATAGTTTAGAATTTATAGTATATTCTCTTCTTTTTATCCTATTTGATTTTCAGTTGCTTGGGGACAAGCAATAATTTAAGTTTGGTGTTGTGATGAGCGGATAATTTCTACGCTTTTTGGCATTGTTTTTAGGTAGTTTTTAGTATAATTTAGTTAGTTTTTACTATGTTTTTATTATTTTTATGCTAAAATCACATTTCTGGATTTTACTATGAGTTTGTGTATTTTTTTGTGATTTCAGGTATTTTCTGGCTGAAATTGAGGGACCTGAGCAAAAATCTGATTCAGAGGCTGAGAAAGGACTGCAGATGCTGTTAGATTCTGACCTTCCTGCACTCGAAATGGATTTTCTGGAGCTACAGAAACTCAATTGGCGCACTCTCAATTGCGTTGGAAAGTCAACATCCAGGGATTTCTAGCAATATATAATAGTCCATACTTTGCCCGAGTTTTGATGATGCAAGCTGGCGTTCAAACGCCAACTTCCTGCCATATTCTGAAGTTAAATGCCAAAAACAGGTTACAAACCAGAGTTAAACGCCACAAACATGCTGCAACCTGGCGTTTAACTCCAGGAGAAGTCTCTACATGTTTAAAGCTCAACGCTCAGCCCAAACACACACCAAGTGGGCCCTGGAAGTGGATTTCTGCATCATTTACTCATTTCTGTAAACCCTAGTTACTAGTTTAGTATAAAAACTAATTTTAGTGATTTATTTCATAATAATCTTTGGACGTTTAGTCCTTAGACCTTTGAGGCTGGCCATTCGGCCATGCTTAGTCTATTTTCACTTATGTATTTTTAACGGTGGAGTTTCTACACCCCATAGATTAAGGTGTGGAGCTTTGCTGTTCCTCATGAATTAATGCAAAGTACTATTGTTTTTCTATTCAATTCAAGCCTATTTCTTCTCTAAGATATTCATTCGCACACAAGAACATGATGAATGTGATGATTATGTGACGCTCATCACCATTCTCACCTATGAACGCGTGCTTGACAACCACTTCCGTTCTACATGCAAACAAGCTTGAATGTGTATCTCGGGAGTTTCCAATCTAAGATTAAAACCTTTGTGGTATAGGCTAGAATTATTGGCGGCCATTGATAAGAGAACTTTTGCGTGGTCTAGAAATTTGCAGATAAATCCTCGTTGCAAGTATAGTTTCTAAACCAACAAAAGTCCTTTCATACAAACATTTTGGTTGTCACAAGTAACAAACCCCTTTTAAAATTGATAACCGAGTATTTAAACCTCGGGTCGTCTTCTCAAGGAATTGCAGGGAGATGTTCTTATTATTCGTTGTGAGTTTGTAAATTGGGGGTTCTTAATGTATAAGATAAAAAGCGAGAATAGTAAATGGCAAGAAATTAAATTGTATTAATTTAAATAGATAATAAAACTCTTGGCAAGGTATAAGAACTGGAAGTCCTATCCTAGTTATCCTTATCAATTATGATGAGAATTGGATTTTTCTCCCACTTTGTTAACCTCTAACTATGAAGGTAAGTTGAGTGGATGAATTAATTTTGATTCCTCAGGTCCTAGTCTTTCCTTGGGAAAGGCTAGAGTTATTGGAACTTGAATTAATTCTTGAAGAATTCCAATTTTCAATCAACAATGAGTTTGATAACTCAAGTGTCTCCAATAACTCAACCAAAGCCAAAGAAAAAAATTCTAAATTAAATTAAAAGCATTTATAAATAGAACAAAACAATCATAAACTGAAATACCTCAAAATATATTAAATAGAACATTCAAATCTTAACATGGGAAGGTTTATAAGCTAAAGTGAAAGATAAATATCAATTAGAACAATAAAATAAAAGTAGAAACATAAATTAAAGGAACATTGAACCTGTGATGAAGAAGAAATAATCCTAAATCCTAAAACTAAATCCTAAGAGTGAGGAGAGAACCTCTCTCTCTAAAAACTACATCTAAATCCTAAAATTGTGAATATGAAAGCTTATTTATGAATGGATGCATTCCCCCACTTTATAGCCTCTAATCTGTGTGTTCTGGGCTGAAAAATGGGTAAAAAACAGCCCAGAAATCACTCCCAGCAGTTTCTATTACGTTCAGGTCGCGGGAAAGTGACGCAGAGGCGTCGTCCACGCGTCCGCGCGGATTGAAGTTTGCAGATGCAACACGGGCGCGTCATTCATGCGTTCGCATCACATAGCTTCGGGGCAGCTATGGTAAATTATATATCAAATCGAAGCCCCAGATGTTAGCTTTCCAACGCAACTGAAACCACATCATTTAGACCTCTGTAGCTCATGTTATGACCGTTTGAGTGCAGAGTGGTCAGCTTGGACAGCTTTAGCAGTTCCTTCAGTTTCTTGTATTCCTTCCACTTTTGCATGCTTCCTTTCCATCCTCTGAGCCATTCCTGCCCTGTATTCTCTGAAATCACTTAACACACATATCAAGACATCTAATGGTAATAAGAGAGGATTAAACATAGGGAACTTAAGGCCAAAGAAGCATGTTTTCAATCGAAGCATATAATTAGGAAGGCAAATGTAAAACCATGTAAATAGTATGAATAAGTGGGTAAAGAGTTGATAAAAACCATCTAATTGAGCACAAGATAAACCATAAAATAGTGGTTTATCAACCTCCCCACACTTAAACATTAGCATGTCCTCATGCTAAGCTCAAGAGAAGCTATAAAGATGAAGAAGAATGGTAGATTAATATGAAATGCAACCTATCTATATGAATGCAACTACATGCAAAATGTTTCTACCTACTTAGTCAAAAGTAAACAAATATTTCAAGAAGAAATATGAACTGGATTTTACTAATTCAAATCATGAAAATGAAGTACAAATAGACTTGCAAGCAGAAAATAGCTCATGAAAGTAGGGAATAAGGAATTGAGCATCGAACCCTCACTGGTAGTGTATACACTCTAATCACTCAAGTGTTTAAGGTTCGATTCTCTCAATTTTCTACTAACCTTACTTTCTAAGGCTTTCTTTTCTTCTACCAATCAACAAAAATTTAATGCACAAATACACAAATCAAGAGGTCTTTTAAGGGTTGTAATGGGGTTAGGGTCAAGATAGGATTGTATTTGGTCAAGTGGACTAAAATCTGAATCATTAATTAACTTAAACTTTCCACCTAACTTAGACAATCCATGAAATCATAATACAACATCTAACTATCCATTAACCATGTTTTCCACATATTCATGCATTCTAATTTCAAGTGCAGTACATATGCATTGCTTTCACCATTTACTTTGGGGCATTTTGTCCCCTTTTTATTATTTGCTCTTTTTCTTTTCTTTTTCTCTTTTTTTTCTTCTTTTTTTTTTCTTTTTCTATATTATATTTTTTTTCTTTTATTTTTTTCAATGCATATGATTAAATTATTGAATGCATGAACATGTCCTAAATATTTCTTTTCACATTTTCAGAAAATTCTAACATACTCAATCCTCAAACCAAATGTTTCCAAATTCAACTTTCCCCATACTCAATTCATGAGCACTCTCACTAGTCTAAGCTAATGAAGGATTCAAATTAAGGACATTATTGTTTTCCGCTTGGAGTTAATGATGTGCTAAAGTAAAGAACAAAGGGGTATAATAGGCTCAACATTGGTTTGCAAAGAATAATGAAAGGGTAAGGCCATATGGGTATGTAAGCTCAGTGAAACAAAGGCCTCAATCATGTAAGTGTATGCATACATCAAATAATGGAAATATAGAATTAAGCAAGACAAAGATCACAATTTTAGAGAGAAAAACACACACCAAAAATAAAATATTGGTTGGTAAAATGCAACCAATTCAAGTAGGCTCAAAATCTCACAGGTTTTGTGTGTTCGAGCTCTAAACCATGTTCCAGTATAATATTTCTTCAAAAAAGTGTAACATTAAATTTTATTCAAATTAGTGAAATGCTCTAAAAACTTTCTTGAAAAAGAAAATATTACTTCAACCAAGTGGTAAAATATGCAAAAAATCAAACAAATATGCAATCAAACATGCAAATGCAATAACTAACAAGGAAAATAAACCATTGGTGTTGAGATAAAAGAGTAACTAACCCATGGAGATCGGTATCGACCTCCCCACACTTAAAGGTTGCACCGTCCTCAGTGCATGCTAAGATGTGCAAGTAGACGGGTTGTGGTTCCTCAGCTGGTGCTCTTTTTGTTCCTTTCCTTGCCGGTGGTTTGGGAGTAGCTTTCTCTTTACCCTTTTTGGTGAACATCCTGAAAAGGGAAGAAGAAAGTAACTTAAATTCAAAGGGATAGAGCAAGGAAGAGAATAGGAGAGGAGGTAATTAATGCACATTAAAAGATAAATGATGTTGACACATGGTCATGACTACATGTCAAAAATCATAAACGGGAATATAGCAGTGCATATGAAGACAATTAAATGCAAGGTGTTTATTGGCATGCAGGCAAAGGCATGAGGAGCATATATCAAGCATTTAATGTCCAATTTAAATTACCAAGTCTTTCATACTAACAACCTATTTGTAAGAACAATTATATTAAATTAATAAAATATAAAAAGGGAATTTGTGAAAAACAGGCATCAGAATAGTAGAATAGAATAATCTAGAAAAATGCATAATGCCACATGAGCTTTTTCACAAACACATAGCATGCATGGTAAATAAGCTATTGAAAGTATTAAATTGAATATGCAAGCAACCCTTTAAAAAATAATATATAATTGTCAAACAAATCTTGAATAATCCACAAAAATATAAAAAATAGTGACCCAAATAAATTTCTAACACCAATGAAAATAATGCAATGAATGAAAGTATGCAAATAAATTAAATGAAATAGAATGGAAGTGAAGAGGGATGAAGAAGAAGAAAGTAAGAAAAGGACGAAGAAAGAATAAGAAAAGATAGAAAAATTAGGATTAGAGAAGAAAAGATAAGAAAATTGGCACTAATCTGGATAGGTTGTGCGACGCTGGCAACGCGGTCGCGTGGTGCGCAATAAGGTTAGGTGACGCGGTCGCGTGGGTCA
The DNA here is from genome assembly GCF_059453495.1 of Arachis ipaensis. Lineage (NCBI taxonomy): Eukaryota > Viridiplantae > Streptophyta > Magnoliopsida > Fabales > Fabaceae > Arachis > Arachis ipaensis. Next base: position 84,441,895 of record NC_142440.1, read on the forward strand.
CGCTATCGCGTGGCCTGATTTGTGCGATTGGCGCGAGTGCAGCCTCGCGGTCGCGCAACTCTCTGTGTAAAATTCTTTTTGCCAAATTATTGGGTGATGCAATCGCGTGGTGGACACGATCGAATGGATGGCCTTATTTCCAATATGACGCGGACGCGTGGGTGACGCGTTCGCGTGGGAGGACTTGGGCTTCTAGCACGAGTCCAGCCCTACTCCAACACAACTTTCGGCCAAGCACCCCTTTTACGTCGATCTGTTGGAGCACGTGTTCGCATGGGCGACGCGGACGCCTGGGAGGCTATTTTCCAAATGACGCGGCCGCGTGGTTGACGCGGTCGCGTCGATCAATTTGAGCCAAAGGCACACCTCCAGCCACGCTCTCGCGTGACTCTCTGTTCAATTTTCTTTTCTTCCAAATGCACTGGCGACGCGGGCGCGTGGGGCACGCTATCGCGTCGCGTGCGATTTTTTTTTGTTTGATGCAGTATGGAGAATGCAAATGATATGGATGTTATGAGTAATTCCAGGTTCATTGAAAATAATATAAAATAAAAAGAAACAACAGGAAATAAAATTGAAAAAGAAACGATCATACCATGGTAGGTTGTCTCCCACCTAGCACTTTTAGTTAAAGTCCTTAAGTTGGACATTTGATGAGCTTTCTGTTATGGTGGCTTGTGCTTGAACTCATCCAGGAATCTCCACCAATGTTTGTAATTCCAATGGCCTCCGGGATCCCAAACTAGGCGCAGAAAGCCTTCAAGCAGGTTAAAGCAAGTGACAAGGCCCCAAGAGTGTTGATTGCCAGAATGAATTTCGGGGTCCCAAATCTTGCTTTTACACCCGTCTTCTAGTTGATTATCATGATTCCATCCGAGTGGTTCAGTCTTAGAATTCTCACTGAAGCATCCAAACAACTTCCTAGACCCATTTAATTGAGCTCTACACCAACCTTTGCATTTAAACTTAAAGATTCCAACAATAATGAACTTTGCAGGACAATTCTTTCCATTGACCATCTTCCTCTTATTCTTTATGCCACAAAGAGCTCTAAGTTGACCATCCGTCTCCAGTAGCCCATATTCAAGTGGAATTAGAAAGCTAAGGGAAATGAATTTTACCCACTTGAATGTTGTGAAGGATGATGGCAACTTAGGGGGAGGTATTTCTAACGAATTTGCAAGCTCCACTCCCTTGTGCTCTTCTCTGACAATTTCCACCTCTTTGCAAACTTCTTTAATTTCAACCTCTTCCTCTTGGTAGCTTTCTTTCAATTCAATCTCTTCTTCATTACTTACCAAGGGCATGGGAGGTAGTGCTTTTTCTTCTTTAATTTCCATCTCTTGACCAACCTCTTCCAAGTCTTCAACCATGATATGCCTTGGAGCTTGTACACCCTCCTCAACATCAATTTCAATCGCCTTGGAAGGAGGTTCCATAACCTAACTTTCCCATGGAGGGTCAGCATCTCCTAAGTCTGTAACCACTTCTTCCTCTTCAATAATTACAGCTTCCTCCACTTGTTCCAGCACAAAGTCATGCTCTGTACTCTCCACTGGAGTTTTTAATATCTCCTTCATGCTACGTTCTTTATCAGATTGTTCACATGAAGCCATGGGGGTTTCTTGAGTGTCCGAACGTCGGGAAGATAATTGATTTATTGCTTGATTCAAATGGTGAAGGGTTGCAAGAAATTGATCCACTATTTCCTTGTGACGATCCTGTGATTCTTGTTGCGCTTGGATATCATAAGTAGGACCATAAGGCTCTTGGATTGATGGATATGGATATGATGCATATGGAGGTGGTGGTTCTTGGGAGTAATTGGGTTGGAATTGGGGTGGTTCTATATATGGTTCATAAGGTGGTTGGTATGGTGGATGTGGGTTAGGATCATATGAAGGTGAATGGTGGTAGTTGGCTTGTGAGTGTGGTGGTTCAAAGTTGTGTTGAGGAGGTTCATAGGCATATGATGGGGGTCCATTATATCTATCATCTTGGTATGCCCCCTGGAATGGCTCTTGACTATAGTAATTTGGTGGATGTTGGTTGTCACGGAAGGGTCCACCATAACTATTGTCTTAGTATGCATTGTGGAATGGTCTTTGTCTGTGGTACTGTGGAAGGTGTTGTTGCCGGAAGGGTTGATCAGATCCTCATGGCTCCTTCCATCTCTGATTGTTTTGACCTTGATGCATGTTCCTGTTATAATTTCCATTCCTTGCAACACCATTGGAACCAAACTCAAAGCGAGAGGGGTGAGAACTCATAGTTAGTTAATAAAAATTTAAAAACAAAAATAAAAGCAAATTTGAAATTCAAATTTTTGAATTTGAAAATTAAAATTTGAATTTTTGAATTTTTAAATTTGAAATTTGAAGTTTAAAATTTGAAATTTTAAAATTTGAATTTTAAATTTTGAAAATTGAATTTTTAAAATTGAAAATTGAAAATTGATTTTTTTTAAAATAAAATAGGATGAGATAAAAATTTTTAAAATAAAAATCTGAAATTTTTTTTTTCCAAAAAAAATAAATTTAAAAGTAAATATTTACAATAACCAATAATAAGGCACACGTTTGCAATTCCCCGACAACGGCGCCATTTTGATGAGAGAACATTTGCGTGGTCTAGAAATTTGTAGATAAATCCTCGTTGCAAGTATAGTTTCTAAACCAAATAAAGTCCTTTCATACAAACGTTTTGGTTATCACAAGTAACAAACCCCTTTTAAAATTGATAACCGAGTATTTAAACCTTGGGTCGTCTTCTCAAGAATTGCAGGGAGGTGTTCTTATTATTGGTTGTGAGTTTGTAAATTGGGGATTTTTAATGTATAAGATGAAAAGCGAGAATAGTAAATGGCAAGAAAGTAAATTGTATTAATTTAAATAGATAATAAAACTCTTGGCAAGGTATAAGAACTAGAAGTCCTATCCTAGTTATCCTTATCAATTATGATGAGAATTTGATTTTTCTCCCACTTTGTTAACCTCTAACTATGAAGGTAAGTTGAGTGGATAAATTAATTTTGATTCCTCAGGTCCTAGTCTTTCCTTGGGAAAGGCTAGAGTTATTGGAACTTGAATTAATTCTTGAAGAATTCCAATTTTCAATCAACAATGATTTTGATAACTCAAGTGTCTCCAATGAATCAACCAAAGTCAAAAGGGAAAATTCTAAATTAAATTAAAAGCATTTATAAATAGAATAAAACAATCATAAACTGAAATACCTCAAAATATATTAAATAGAACATTCAAATCTTAACATGGGAAGATTCATAAGCTAAAGTGAAAAGATAAATATCAATTAGAATAATAAAATAAAAGTAGAAACATAAATTAAAGGAACATTGAACCTGTGATGAAGAAGAAATAATCCTAAATCCAAAAATTAAATCCTAAGAGAGAGGAGAGAACCTCTCTCTCTAAAAACTACATCTAAATCCTAAAATTGTGAATATGAAAGTTTATTTATGAATGGATGCATTCTCCCACTTTATAGCCTCTAATCTGTGTGTTCTGGGCTGAAACTGGGTTAAAAACAGCCCAGAAATCACTCCCAGCGGTTTCTGTTACGTTCAAGTCATGGAAAAGTGATGCGGAGGCGTCATTCACGCGTTCGCATCGCCTAACTTCAGAACAACTATGATAAATTATATATCAAATCGAAGCCCCAGATGTTAGCTTTCCAACGCAACTGAAACCGCATCAGTTGGACCTCTGTAGCTCAAGTTATGACTGTTTGAGTGCAGAGAGGTTAGCCTGGACAGCTTTAGCAGTTCCTTCAGTTTCTTGTATTCCTTCCACTTTTGCATGCTTCCTTTCCATCTTCTGAGCCATTTCTGCCCTGTAATCTCTGAAATCTATTAACACACATAACAATACATCTAATGGTAATAAGAGAGGATTAAACATAGGGAACTTAAGGCCAAAGAAGCATGTTTTCAATCAAAGCACATAATTAGGAAGGCAAATGTAAAACCATGCAAATAGTATGAATATGTGGGTAAAGAGTTGATAAAAACCACCTAATTGAGCACAAGATAAACCATAAAATAGTGGTTTATCAGCCATTCTTGAGATCCAAAAAGTCTAAACCTTGTCTATGTTATTCCAAGTAGGATCTGGGAAGGGATAACTGTGACGAGCTTCAAACTCGCGAGTGTTGGGCGTAGTGACAGACGCAAAAGGATCAATGGATCTTATTCAAACATGATCGAGAACTGACAGATTATTAGTCGTGCGGTCACAGCGCACTTGGACCATTTTCACTGAGAGGACGGTGGTGCACGAATTTTAAATCACACTTTTCACAACTCGTATCACTAACCAGCAAGTGCACTGGGTCGTCCAAGTGATACCTTACGTGAGTAAGGGTCGATCCCACGGAGATTGCCGACTTGAAACAAGCTATGGTTATCTTTTAATTCTTAGTCAGGATATCAATGATAATTCTTAATTGCGTCTGTCACTACGCCCAATACTTGTGAGTTTGAAGCTCGTCACAGTCATCCCTTCCTGGATCCTACTCAGAATACCACAGACAAGGTTTAGACATTCCAGATCTCAGGGATATTTCCAATTGATTCTAGCTTTTACCATGAAGACTCTGGATTAAGGGATTTGAACGCTCTGTTGTCAGGAGAGGTAATCAAACTCCTAAACCAGGAGCCCAAGAGATATACACTCAAGATATTACAGATAGAATGTAAGTGGTTGTCAGGCATGCGTTCATAGGTTGAGAATGATGATGAGTGTCACAGATCATCACATTCTTCACGGTTAGGTACGAGTGAATACCTTAGAACAGAAACAAGCGTATTGAATAGAAAATAGAAGTAATTGCATTAATTCATCGAGACATAGCAGAGCTCCTCACCCCCAATCATGGAGTTTAGAGATTCATGATGTAGAGATACAATGTAAAATGTGAAAATGTCATGAGATACATATTAAGTCTCTAAAAGTAGTTTTTATACTAAGCTAGTGGCCTAGGTTTATAGAAAATGAGTAGACTAAGATAGATAGTGCAGAAATCCACTTTGGGGGCCCACATGGTATGTGCTTGGGCTGAGCATTGAAGCTTCCATGTGTAGAGACTTTTCTTGGAGTTAAACGCCAAGTTGCTGCCTGTTTCTGGCGTTTAACGCCAGAATAGGGTAAAGACTTGGTGTTTAATGCCAATTTGCATCATCAAAACTTAGGCAAAGTATGGACTATTAAATATTTCAGGAAAGCCCTGGATGTCTACTTTCCAACGCAATTGAGAGCGCGCCAATTGGTCTTCTGTAGCTCTAGAAAATCCATTCGAGTGCAGGGAGATCAGAATCCAACAGCATCTGCAGTCCTTCTTCAGCCTCTTAATCAAATTTTTGCTCAGGTCCCTCAATTTCAGCCAGAAAATACCTGAAATCACAGAAAAACACAAAAACTCATAGTAAAGTCCAGAAATGTGATTTTTTCATAGAAACCAATAAAAATATACTAAAAACTATATCAAAATACCCCCAAAAAAGCATATAAAATATCCGCTCATCACAACACCAAACTTAAACTGTTGCTTGTCCTCAAGCAACTAGACGAATAAAATAGGATAGAAAGAAAATCAAGAGGTAATAACATCTCAGAGTTTTATATGAAGCTCAGATTCTCATTAGATGAACGGGGCTAGTAGCTTTTTGCTTCTGAACAGTTTTAGAACCTCAATTTATCCTTTGAAGTTCAGAAAGATTGCCATCTATAGGAACTCAGAATTCAAATATTGTTATTGATTCTCCTAGTTTAGTATGTTGATTCTTGAACACAGCTACTTTATGAGTCTTGGCCGTGGCCCTAAGCACTTTATTTTCCAGTATTACCACCGGATATATAAATGCCACAAACACATAACTGGGTGAACCTTTCCAGATTGTGACTTAGCTTTGCTAAAGTCCCCAGTTAGAGGTGTCCAGAGTTCTTAAGCACACTCTTTTTTCTTTGGACCATGACTTTAACCGCTCAGCCTCAAGTTTTTCACTTGACACCTTCACGCCACAAGCACATGGTTAGGGACAACTTAGTTTAGCCGCTTAGACCAGGATTTTATTCCTTTCGGCCCTCCTATCCATTAATGCTCAAAGCCTTAGATCCTTTTACCCTTGCCTTTTGGTTTAAAGGGTTTTTGGCTTTTTTCTGCTTGCTTTCTCTCTTCCCTCTTTTTTTTTTGCAAGCCTTGTTCTTCACTACTTTTTCTTGCTTCAAGAATCAATTTTATGATTTTTCAGATTATCAATAACATTTCTTCTTTTTCATTATTCTTTCAAGAGCCAACAATTTTAACATTCAAAAACAACAAATTCAAAAGACATATGCACTGTTCAAGCATTCATTCAGAAGACAAAAAGTATTACCACCACATATAAATAATGCGAATTTTTGCTATTAAGAACTCTAAAATAAAATTTCCTCCTTGTTCTAGAAAAAGTCTGCCATTTTATTCATGTTTAATGATGGTGAGAAAAATAAATTATAGCTTAATTAAAAATAATAAGAAAATTAAAATAAAGATACTAATTACTATTATTCATGTGACTCCTAAGGTAGATATCTAATAGCAAAAGTTATCACAGAGTTAAGATTAGGACTCAACAACCTTTATTTTGGGAGATGGATGCTCCTTCAATCTGTGGAGTGTCTGGCCCTTCAAGAGCTAGCTTTTGGCACTTCAGTTCCTGTAGCTCACGCCCTTGCTTTTCTTGTTCCTTCAGCGGTTTGCAGAGCATGTTATGTTGAGTTTGCTGCTCTTCTTTCAGTTGATCCATAGCTTTTTGTAGCTTGGTGACAGATGCTTCTAGGCGGGTCCAGTAGTCAATCTGAGGGATTTTTGGTGGAGTTATCTATGTGCCCTCCTTTTGATGGAGTTATCTTGTACTTGTTGTCCTTCCATTAACTTCTTGGTGATTGGTTGCTCGAATGAGATATACTCATCTACTCCCAACTTTACCCTAGCATCTTTGCATAGCAGAGAGATTAGGTTTGGTTAAGCCAATTTGGCGTCAGTGGAGTTCTTGTTTGCAATTGTGTAGAGCTCACAAGAAATCAGATGATGAATCTCCACTTCGTTTTCCAGCATAATGCAGTGGATCATCACTGCTCTTTTGACAATGACTTCAGAGCGGTTGCTGATGGGCAGTATAGAATGCCTAATGAAGTCCAGCCAGCCCCTAGCAATTGGTTTGAGATCTCTTCTCTTGAGTTGATTTGGGACACCCTTTACATTGGTTATCCACTTGGTTCCAGGGATGCATATGTTCTCTAGAACTTGGTCTAAGCGCTTATCAAATCTCACCATTCTCCTATTAAAGGATTCTGGATCATCTTGTAGTTAAGGCAGCTTGAAGGCCTCTCTTATTTGTCCTGGTGGAAGTACATAATCTTCTCTCTGACCAAGGTTCGAAAGGTATAGAAAGTGGCTCCAGTTAATCTTTGCTTATCTGTTTGCCACAGATTTACTTAGAATTTCTGAACCATACTTCTACCCACCTTTGTCTTAGGATTAGCCAGAATTTCCCAGCCTCTGTTTCGAATCTGCTCTTGGATCTCCGAATATTTGTCTTCTTTCAGATCGAATTTAACTCCCGAGATCACTGATCTTAGACCCATTATTTTGTAGTAATGGTCTGCATGTTCTTTGGTTAAGAACCTCTCTTGATTCCAAAGTGGTTTTGGAATATTCTCTTTCTTGCCTCTTGAAGTGGTTTGTTTTCTTTTAGGAGCCATGATCTTAGTGAGTCTTAGCTTAGTGATCACGAAAAGCACACCAAACTTAGAGGGTTGCTTGTCCTCAAGCAAAAGAAAGGAAAGGAGAGGAATAGAAGGAGAGACAAATTCGAATTGTGGAGGAAAGGGGGTGGCCGAATGTGAATTTAAAGAGGAGGGGATGGGTTCGAAAATTTTGAAAAAGATTGCTAGAAGATATGATTTGTAAAAAGATAATTATGATATGCAAAAGATGTAGTATTAAAATTGAAAAGATAAGAGGGAGATTTGAAAAAGATAAATCTAATTTTTTAAAAGATAGTATGATGATTTGAAAAAAATTTGAGAAGAATTTAAAAAGATAGATGAGTTTTGAAAAAGATTTGAAAAGAAGTTGAAGAAGAATGAAGAAAGATTTTTAGGCTTTAAGATTATTTTGAAATTGAAATTGAAAAATGAGGATTTGTAACATGTTCATGCAAGAAATCATGAATGGAAACATGAAAATATAAAAAAAATTGAAGTGAAAAACAAACTTCCTCCCCTCCACACTTCTGGTGTTAAACGCCCAGTGGTTGCTTGTTTTGGGCGTTTAACGCCCATTTGTTGCTTGCTTTGGGCATTTAACGCACAGCCAGGTACCCTGGTTAGCGTTAAACGCCAGAAATCCTTTGTCACTGGGCGTTTTTTCTAAACGCCCAGGATGCTGCAATTCTGGCGTTAAACGCCCAGAATGGGTATCATTCTGGCGTTAAACGCCCAGTAGATGCTTCTTTTGGGCGTTTAACGCCCACAATTCCCCCTTACTGGCAGTGAGCTCCTTTTCTCTGCTTTATGCTCTAAATTCTTCTGTAACTCTGTGAACTCCTGCAATTGTTAATCATTCTTAAAGATAATTTATATAAAACTCATATAATTATTATTTGCATAACAAATAAACATTGCTAATGGCTGGGTTGCCTCCCAGCAAGCGCTTCTTCATTGTCTTTAGGTGGACTTTACTGAGCTTTAATCTAGTCTCAGCTTTGAGCATTCTTGCTCAACATTGCCTTCAAGATAATGCTTGACTCTCTGTCCATTGACAATGAACCTCTTATTAGAGTCAATATCTTGAAGCTCTACATACCCATATGGTGACACACTCGTAATCACATATGGTCCCTTCCACCAGGATTTCAGTTTCCTGGGGAACAATCTGAGCCTAGAGTTGAACAGCAAAACTTTCTGTCCTAGCTCAAAGACTCTGGGTGACAATTTCTTGTCATGCCACCTTTTTACTTTCTCCTTGTAAATTTTTGCATTTTCAAAAGCAGAGTCTGAATTCCTCTAGCTCATTCAACTAGAGCAATCTTTTCTCTCCTGCTAACTTGGCATCAAGATTTAGGAATTTGGTTGCCCAGTAGGCCTTGTATTCCAGTTCCACTAGAAAATGGCACGCTTTTCCATACACATGATGGTATCGAGAGGTCCCTATGGGAGTCTTGAATGCTGTTCTGTATGCCCACAGAACATCATCCAAGATTTTTGCCCAATCCCTTCTACGGGTAATTACAGTCCATTCCAAGACTCTTTTTAGTTCTCTATTAGAGACTTCAGCTTACCCATTTATCTGTGGATGAGAAGGAGTTGCTACTTTGTGGCTAATTCCATATAAGAACATAGCAGAGTAAAGCTGTTTATTGTAGAAGTGAGTGCCCCCATCACTGATTAGTACTATAGGTACACCAAACCTACTGAAGATATGTTTCTGGAGGAACCTCAACACTGTCTTAGTACCATTAGTGAGTGTTGCAATTGCCTCTACCCATTTAGATACATAGTCTACTGCCACCATAATATACGTGTTTGAGTATGATGGTGGGAAAGGCTCCATGAAGTCAATACCCCATACATCAAACAACTCAATCTCCAAGATCCCTTGTTGAGGCATGGCATAACCATGAGGCAGATTACCAGCTCTCTGGCAATTGTCACAGTTACGTACAAACTCTCGGGAGTCTCTATAGAGAGTAGGCCAGTAGAAGCCACATTGGAGAACCGTAAACTTAAAATATAAGACTAAACTCAAACGGAAGACTCTAAATCAAAAAGAAATTTTTTTTTTCTAATCTAAGCAACAAAATAAACCGTCAGTTATCCAAACTCGAACAATCCCCAGCAACGGCGCCAAAAACTTGGTGCACGAATTGTAAATCACACTTTTCACAACTCGTACCACTAACCAGCAAGTGCACTGGGTCGTCCAAGTAATACCTTACGTGAGTAAGGGTCGATCCCACGGAGATTGCCGGCTTGAAGCAAGCTATGGTTATCTTGTAATTCTTAGTCAGGATATCAATGATAATTCTTAATTTCAATAGTAAAAAGTAAAAGAGCATCAAATAAATACTTGTTATGCAGTAATTGAGAACAGATTGAGGTTTTGGAGATGCTTCGTCTTCTGGATCTCTGCTTTTCTCCCATCTTCTTCTTCACACACGCAAGGCTCCTTCCATGGCAAGCTGTATGTTGGTGGATCACCGTTGTCAATGGCTACCATCCGTCCTCTCAGTGAAAAGGGTCCATGTACATGGCTAATCATCTGTCGGTTTTCACTTGTGTTGGAATATGATCCATTGATCCTTTTGCGTCTGTCACTACGCCCAATACTTGTGAGTTTGAAGCTCGTCACAGTCATCCCTTCCCGGATCTTAGGGATGCTGCCAATTGATTCTAGCTTTTACCACGATGACTCTGGATTAAGGGATTTGAACGCTCTGTTGTCAGGAGAGGCAATCAAACTCCTGAACCAGGAGCCCAAGAGATATACACTCAAGCTATTACAGATAGAACGTAAGTGGTTATCAGGCACGCGTTCATAGGTTGAGAATGATGATGAGTGTCATGGATCATCACATTCTTCACGGTTAGGTACGAGTGAATATCTTAGAACAGAAATAAGCGTATTGAATAGAAAATAGAAGTAATTGCATTAATTCATCGAGACACAGCAGAGCTCCTCACCCCCAATCATGGAGTTTAGAGACTCATGCTGTAGAGATACAATGTAAAATGTGAAAATGTCATGAGATACATAGTAAGTCTCCAAAAGTAGTTTTTATACTAAGCTAGTGGCCTATGTTTACAGAAAATGAGTAGACTAAGATAGATAGTGCAGAAATCTACTTTCGGGGCCCACTTGGTGTGTGCTTAGGCTGAGTATTAAAGCTTCCATGTATAGAGACTTTTCTTGGAGTTAAACGCCAAGTTGCTGCCTGTTTCTGGCGTTTAACTCCAGTTTTTATGCCAGTTATGGCGTTTAATTCCAGAGTAGGGTAAAGACTTGGCATTAAACGCCAATTTGCGTCATAAAAAATTGGACAAAGTATGGACTATTATATATTGCTGGAAAGCCCTGGATGTCTACCTTCCAACGCAATTGAGAGCGCGCCAATTAGGCTTTTGTAGCTCCAGAAAATCCATTTTGAATGCAGGGAGGTCAGAATCCAACAGCATCTGTAGTCCGTCTTCAGCCTCTGAATCAGATTTTTGCTCAGGTCCCTCAATTTCAGCCAGAAAATACCTAAAATCACAGAAAAACAAACAAACTCATAGTAAAGTCCAGAAATGTGATTTTTGCATATAAACCAATAAAAATATACTAAAAAGTAGCTAAATCCTACTAAAAACTATATGAAAATACCCCCAAAAAGCGTATAAAATATCCGCTCATCAGACGGACGGTAGCCATTGACAACGGTGATCCCCTAACATATAACTTGCCATGGAAAGGAGTATGAATGATTGAATAAAGGCAGTAGGAAAGCAGAGATTCAGAAGGAACAAAGCATCTCCCTACGCTTATCTGAAATCCCACCAATGAATTACATAAGTATTTCTATCTTATTTTATGTTTTTAATTATAATTTAATTATCAAAACCTCGTAACCATTTGAATCTGCCTGACTGAGATTTACAAGGATGACCATAGCTTTCTTCAAGCCGACATTCTCCGTAGGATCGACCCTTACTCACGTAAGGTTTATTACTTGGACGACCCAGTGCACTTGCTGGTTAGTTGTGCGGAGTTGTGAAAAAGAGTTGAGATTACATTCGTGCGTACCATGTTTTTTGCGCCGTTTTAGAGATCACAATTTTGTGCACCACTTTATAGGGCTGGTTTTGGTTCTGCTGTCTGTTGTTGTTATTCCACCTCTGATTTTCATTGTTGTCTCTGCCTCCTCTGTTGTAGTTGTCCATCCAACCTTGGTTAGAATTATCCCTCCATCCCTGGTTGGAATGGTCTCTCCATCCCTGGTTGGAGTTGTCTTGCCAACCTTGGGTGTAGTTTCCACCTTGGTTGTAATTGCCGCCTTGTTGATTGTACCCTTGATTTGGGCAGTCGTAGAAATTATGAGTGGCTGCTACGGTGTTGTCCTCTTGTTGGAGCTGCGGACACTCATCAGTGTAATGACTATAATCAGCACATATTCTGTACACTCTCTGAGGGACTAACTGTTGACTTTTTTGTGGTGGGGGAAGCTGAGGCTGTTGTTAATTTAGCTATATTTGCTTAAGTAGGTTGGTCATCTCACATATACTCTGTGTAAGAGCAGAAGTCTCAATGCTAGAAGAAACCTCTGCAACAGCCTTTGAGTGGTTGTTCCTGTGCCTGTGATTCCGAGTGGACTCAGCTAGGCCGCTGATCAGTTGCCATGCTTTATCTGCGGTCTTGTACTTTTTCAGAGAACCATTACTCGCACCATCTACTGTAGTCTTATCCCAAGGCTTCATGCCTTGAGTGAAGTAACTGATCAACACTAACTTGTCAATTATATGATGGGGGCATGCGTCCAGAAGATTCTTGAAGCGCTCCTAGTACTCATAGAGAGTCTCTGATTCACCTTGAATAATGCAAGAGATCTCTTTCCTTAATCTATCTGTAACTTCAACCGGAAAGTATTTTTCCAGGAATTATCTCCTGAGCGTATCTGAGTTAGTGACGGTCGCTTTAGGTTGAGTGTAGTACCACTCCCTCGCCTTTCCCTCAAGAGAAAACGGGAAAGCGGTCAGCAAAATAGAAGTTTCATCTGCACCATGACGCCTAACAGTAGACCAGGTTGTCTGAAAATCTCTTAGGTGCTTGATAGGCTCCTGAGCAGGTAAACCATGAAACTTGGGCATCATGTTGATTAATGTAGTCTTCAGTTCAAAATCTGCAGCCAGATTTGGGTGACGCACTTGATACGGTTGCAGAGTAAAGTCTGGGGTTCTTGCCTCCTGCAGAGTTATCCTCTTGGGTTCCGCCATGTTACCTGCACGTAAATCAACCGAATTAGTAGTATAGGAGCTGGTTTCTTCCTCAGATGGCGGTTCAAGCTCGCCCTCAGATGAAACTGGTGAATCGATAACAATTACTTCACCACCCTCAAAAGCTAACCGACGCCGAGCTCGCCTAATACATGAAAGAGTTCTTTCAATTTCAGGATCAAATGCGGCTAAGCTCGGATCAGGCAGTGAACGCGTCATTCAATGAAAGGAACATACAGCTCATGGTAATAGAATAAAATAAAATATGCAAAACTTAAAAATATGTACACTAATTAATAATTTAGCACATAATTGCGACTCCCCGGCAACGGCGCCAAAAATTGATGCGGGACAGAAGTCAGCCAATTAAGAATTCAATATAGAAATACGTTGCGAGTATAGTTCTTAACCATGAAAAATCCGCTCATCAATTTAGAAAGGTGATAAACCCCAATTTTGTGGTTTATATTGTGTAGAATTTGGGGGTTTTGTCAATATTTCTCACACTTATTCACAGGAATTGCATGGTTTTGTGTTCTCTTCCTGATTTTGCTTCATGATGAAAAACATGCTTATTTTGCCTTAAAAGAGGGAAAGAAAGCATGCACAAAAGGAAGGAACATGAAGATTTGGATTTCGGGAACTTCAACACCGACGCGCACGCGCACGCGTGCATGAAGATAGCTGGAAGCAGCGCGCAAGGATGGACGCATCCATGCAGAGCAGAGAAATTCCATCTACGCACACGCACACATGGCAGGCACGCGTGGATCACAAAAGCAATCGGCACGCACGCACGCATGGCGCGCACGCGTGGGAAGCTGCATGTGACCTCATTAAAAGAAATCGTGCTTGGCGATTTCTGAGGCTCATCAGGCCCAAATTCAAGTTGTTTCTGCATTGAAAATACCCAAGGATGCTAGGGGGAAAGGGGGGATCATTCATTTTACCCTTAGACACAATTTTAGTTAGTTTTTGGTTCTTGTTCTTCTAGAGAGAGAAACCCTTGTTCCTCTCTAGATCTAGATTTAATTTGATCTTCCCTTGTTGAATTCTGAATTGGATCTTGTTAACTACTAGTTTTAATTGTTTAATTTGAATTCCTTGGTATGATTTTACTTAGATCTTGTGTTAGTTTTATGAATTGTTGTCAATTGCCACTTTATACCCATTTCTTGAATGTTGTGAATCTTGACTTGTTAATGTTACATTGATGATTTCTATGATTAATTGTGTTGTTTGAATGATTGTATGTTGATAATTGTTAGTGGGTACTTGTCAATTTCAATTTAAGTGCAATTTGAACATGTCTTTTATTAATGCTTACCATGTGTTTGATGAATTGTTTCCCTTGATTATGGAGTAGTTCTCTTTACTCTTGGCCTATGCTAAGGGAATTGGGTAAACTTGAGTCATTGGGTCTAATGAATTTGATGATTTGGGAACCCTTAGTGGTGAATTTGATAGCCATTGACACTAACCTACTACTAAGTTAATTAGTAGTGAGGTTAGAACTTATGAGTTGATGTTGACCAAACCATTTAACGTACTTCAAGTATAGAAGTACACTTAATGAGTTTGGTTCCTCATAATTGTCAAGATATGGTTATTAGACAAGGATATTGACCCCAATTCCCATGTCTAGCCAAGAGTTGCTTTTATTATTCATATTTGAAAACCCATATTCTAATTGTCTTGTCTTAGTCATAGTTATTGTTTAGTTTTAGAGTAGAATTATACTGAATGATCCTATTAGTTTGGAATTGCTCACATCTTGCTTAGTTATTTGAATAGTTTCTTGCATCTTAAGATTACTTGCTTGTTAAGATTCCTATTTTATTTTTTTGCTCATGACTCACAACCCTGGAATTCTAACCAATGTTGAAGCACATGTTTGCCTATTCCTTGTGAGATGACCCGAGATTTGAATACTTCGGTTATTTTTTATTTGGGGTTGAACTTGTGACAACCAAATCCCTTTCTAAATTTGATCCTCGAGGATTGTTGTTGGTAGAGCTATACTTGCAATGGGACTTTATTGAGAAATTCTATTCCAACGTAATCCTTGAGCTTGCATCAAATTTTTGGCGCCATTGCTGGGGAATGGTTACAACATATGCCTTGATATTGGTTATGTGAATATGTGAATATTGTAGCTAGTTTACTTTCTTTCAATACATAGCTTTAGTTTAGATTTATTTTGTTTGTGTGCTATGACTCCCAAGTTTGATGACTCGGTCTCAACCGAATTTTAGCTTAGACGAGTTTGACCCTGAGATTGAAAGAACTTTGTTACACACTTGGCAAGCTAGACGGCGGTTGGACTATACGGCTAGTACTTCAGCCTCTCTTGAGGAACATACCGAATCACTAGGCGGTACCGAGAGTGACTTGGAGTCCACTACTTCCTATTCTTCTGTTGGCACTACTAATACATCTTTGCATCTACAGGTGAACCATACATGGCGGAGCCACGACGGATTACTTTGCATGAGCAAGGAGCTCCGGATATCATACTCCAACCTTTGCAAGCAAGGTATCCTAACCTTAATCCAAACTTTGAGTTGAAGAGTAGCTTGATACATCTACTACCTAAATATCATGGGTTGCTGGGTCAAGACCCCATCCGATCTCTTAGAGATTTTCAAGTTGCTTGTTCTACGGCTCGAAGGCATGGAGCCGATGAGTTGGCTATTATGCTTTTTGCCTTTCTTTTCTTTCTTGAAGGGAAAGCAAAGACATGGTTTTACCGGATGAGATTGCGACCGATTGGGATTTCTTGGGAATAAAGTTTCTAGATAAGTTCTTCCCACCGGAGAAGACCAATTATGTCCAGAAGGAGATCTCGGGTATAATGCAAAGAGACCAAGAGAGTTTTTATGAGTATTGGACTTGGTTCAAGAGGCTATTGGAATCTTGTCCACATCATGGATTGAACACTCACTTGCTCATTAGCTACTTTACCGGAGGTCTTTGTGTGGAAGATAGATGATTGCTTACTGCTTCTAGTGGTGGTTCCCTTTCGAAAAACAAGACAGAGGAAGAAGCTTGGAAGTTGATAAATGATGTTGCCGAGGTCACACAACATGTAAGGGTGAGAATTAATCCTCTCAAGGGTGTGGCAGAACCGTCCCATTCCGAAGCAAGCCTAACCGAGGCACTTGAGGATATGACCACCATCCTCACGCAGATACAAAAGGATCAAAAGGAATACTACTCCATCCAAGCCATCCAAGCCCAACCTCCAGTTGCTCAACTTGAATGCCCTCCTAGGATTTGTGGTTTGTGCTCTAGCACCACACATTACACCGATCAATGCCATCAAATTCAAGAGGAGCATGCCCTTGTTGTAGCCAATGTGAACTATAACAACCGTCCGCCCTATCCTTCTCAAGGCCAAAACAACTACTCTCATGGTAGTAATCAAAATCAAGGGTGGAGGGCAATGCACAAGGGAGCAATCAAAACCAAAGATGGAACAACTCCTCTTTTCATTACAACAACAACCCATCTTCATCTCAATACCAACACAACAACAACAACCACCAAGCCAACCAAAATCACCACAACAAAAACCAAAACAATTATACCAAATACCAAGCACCACACCATAGACAACAATCCAACTGATGAGCGGATAATTTATATGCTTTTTGGCATTGTTTTTAGTATGTTTTTAGTAGGATCTAGTTACTTTTAGGGATGTTTTTATTAGTTTTTATGTTAAATTCACATTTCTGGACTTTACTATGAGTTTGTGTGTTTTTCTGTGATTTCAGGTATTTTCTGGCTGAAATTGAGGGACTTGAGCAAAAATCAGATTCAGAGGTAGAAGAAGGACTGCTGATGCTGTTGAATTCTGACCTCCCTGCACTCAAAGTGGATTTTCTGGAGCTACAGAACTCAAAATGGCGCGCTTCCAATTGCGTTGGAAATTAGCCATCCAGGGCTTTCCAGCAATATATAATAGTCCATACTTTGGCCGAGTTTAGATGACGCAAAAGGGCGTTGAACGCCAGTTCTACGCAGCAGTCTAGAGTTAAACGCCAGAAACAAGTCACGAACCAGAGTTGAACGCCAAAAACACGTTACAACTTGGCGTTCAACTCCAGAAGAAGCCTCCGCACGTGTAAACATCAAGCTCAGCCCAAGCACACACCAAGTGGGCCCTGGAAGTGGATTTATGCATCAATTACTTACTTCTGTAAACCCTAGTAACTAGTTTAGTATAAATAGGACTTTTTACTATTGTATTAGACATCTTATGATTTTAATTCATCTTTGGATCATATTGATCACGTTTGGGGGCTGGCCATTCGGCCATGCCTGAACCTTTCACTTATGTATTTTTCAACGGTAGAGTTTCTACACTCCATAGATTAAGATTGAATGAATATCTCTTGGATCTCTTAATCAGAAGCTTCGTGGTATAAGCTAGATTGATGGCGTCATTCATGAGAGTCCTGAATGTCTAAACCTTGTCTGTGGTATTCCGAGTAGGATTCAGGGATTGAATGACTGTGACGAACTTCAAACTCGCGAGTGTTGGGCGTAGTGACAGACGCAAAAGGAGGGTGAATCCTATATTCCAGTATGATCGAGAACCTCAGATGATTAGCCGTGCTGTGACAGAGCATTTGGACCTTTTTCACAAGAGGATGGGATGTAGCCATTGACAACGGTGATGCCCTTACATAAAGCTTACCATGGAAAGGAGTATGACTGATTGGATGAAGACAGCAGGAAAGCAGAAGTTCAGAAGAACGAAAGTATCTCTATACGCTTATCTGAAATTCTCAACAATGTATTACATAAGTATTTCTATCTTTATTTTCTATTTATTTCTCTTATTTATTTTCGAAAACTCCATAACCATTTGATATCCGCCTGACTGAGATTTACAAGGTGACCATAGCTTGCTTCATACCGACAATCTCCGTGGGATCGACCCTTACTCACGTAAGGTTTTATTACTTGGACGACCTAGTGCACTTGCTGGTTAGTTGTGTGAAGTTGTGAAGTTATGTTTGGACCATGGTATTGTGCACCAGTTATTGGCATCATGCCAGGGAGAGAACGAACAACAAATTTTACAACCTCAGAGTAACAATTTCGCATACCAAGTTTTTGGCGCCGTTGCCGGGGATTGTTCGAGTTTGGACAACTGACGGTTCATCTTGTTGCTCAGATTAGGTAATTTTCTTTTTGTTTTATTTTCAAAAATCTTTCAAAAATTTCTCATCTGTTTTCGAAAATTATTCTAAATTTTTAAGAATAAATTCTAGTGTTTCATGAAGCATGTTGAAGCCTGGCTGGCTGTAAAGCCAGGTCTAATTCTTTTGAATAGGGGCTTCCAACCATCAGCATAGAGGCAAGTTAATTTGAATATCAGCTGTTGCATGCCTGATTTATATCCTAAAGCTGCCTGGCTATTAAGCCATGTCCAACCCTTTGATTGGAGCTTTGGGTTAATATTGAAAGATTCTTGGAATTCTTCTTAAAAATTTTGGAATCCTTAATTTTCTTTTTCACATTAATTTTCGAAAAATCCAAAAAAATCATAAAATCATAAAAATCAAAAATATTTTGTGTTTCTTGTTTGAGTCTTGAGTCAATTTCAAGTTTGGTGTCAATTGCATTTTTTCTAAAAATTCTTTGCATTTTTCGAAAATTCATGCATTCATAGTATTCTTCATGATCTTCAAGTTGTTCTTGGCCAGTCTTCTTGTTTGATCTTCATATTTTCTTGTTTTGTGTCTTTTCTTGTTTTTCATATGCATTCTTGCATTCATAGTGTCTATACATGAAAAATTTCTAAGTTTGGTATCTTGCATGTTTTGTTTGCATAAAAAATTTTTCAAAAATATGTTCTTGATGTTCATCATGATCTTCAAAGTGTTCTTGGTGTTCATCTTGACATTCATAGTGTTCTTGCATGCATCATGTGTTTTGATTCATAATTTTCATGTTGTGAGTCATTTTTTTATGTTTTTCTCTCTCATCATTAAAAAATCAAAAATAAAAAAAATATCTTTCCCTTTTTCACTCATAAATTTCGAAAATTTGGATTGACTTTTTCAAAACTTTTTAAAAATTAGTTGTTTCTTATGAGTCAAATCACATTTTCAATTTAAAAATCTTATCTTTTTCAAAATCTTTTTCAAAAATCAAATCTTTTTCATTTTTCTTATTTATTTTCGAAAATTTTAAAAATATTTTTCAAAAATCTTTTTCTTAATTTTATCTCATAATTTTCGAAAATATCCTCAACAATTAATGTTTTGATTCAAAAATTTCAAATTTGTTACTTACTTGTTAAGAAAGATTCAAACTTTAAGTTCTAGAATCATATCTTGTGATTTCTTGTGAATCAAGTCATTAATTGTGATTTTAAAAATCAAATCTTTTTCAAAACTAATTTCAATCATATCTTTTCAAAAAGATCTTTTTATCTTATCTTTTTCAAAATCATATCCTTTTAATCATATCTTTTTAAAACATATCTTTTTTTCAAAAATTTGATTTTAAAATATCTTTTCTAACTTCTTATCTTCTTATCTTTTCAAAATTGATTTTCAAATTTGATTCAACTAACTAATTAACTTTTTGTTTGTTTCTTATCTTTTTCAAAACTACCTAACTAACTCTCTCCCTCTAATTTTCGAAAATCTCTTCCCTCTTTTTCAAAAATTCTTTTTAATTAACTAATTGTTTCAATTTTTAATTTTAATTTGATTTCATTCCTAATTTTCGAAAATCACTAACCCCTTTTCAAAATTTTATTTTCGAAAATCCTCATTCTCTCTCATCTCCTTCTATTTATTTATTTACCTACTAACACTTCATCTCACCCAAATTTGAACCCCCTCTTCCATCTGTGTTCGAATTTTCTCTTCTTTCCTTCTTTACATTACATTCTTTTCTTCTTCTACTCACACAGAGGAACCTCTATACCTGGGTGAAAAGGATCCCTATTATTATTATTTTTCTGTTCCCTTCTTTTTCATATGAGCAGGAGCAAGGACAAGAATATTCTTGTTGAAGGAAACCCTGAACCTGAAAGGACTCTGAAGAGGAAACTAAGAGAAGCTAAAATACAACAATCCAGAGATAACCTTATAGAAATTTTCGAACAGGAAGAGGAGATGGCAGCCAAAAATAATAATAATGCAAGGAGGATGCTTGGTGACTTTACTGCACCTAATTCCAATTTACATAGAAGAAGCATCTCCATCCCTACCATTGGAGCAAACAATTTTGAGCTGAAACCTCAATTAGTTTCTCTGATGCAGCAAAACTGCAAGTTTTATGGACTTCCATCTGAAGATCCCTTTCAGTTCTTAACTAAATTCTTGCAGATATGTGATACTGTTAAGACTAATGGAGTAGATCCTGAAGTCTACAGGCTCATGCTTTTCCCATTTGCTGTAAGAGACAGAGCTAGAGTGTGGTTGGACTCTCAACCCAAAGATAGCCTGAACTCTTGGGATAAGCTGGTCATGGCTTTCTTAGCCAAGTTCTTTCCTCCTCAAAAGCTGAGTAAGCTTAGAGTGGATGTTCAAACCTTCAGACAAAAGGAAGGTGAATCCCTCTATGAAGCTTGGGAGAGATACAAGCAACTGACCAAAAAGTGTCCTTCTGACATGCTTTCAGAATGGACCATCCTGGATATATTCTATGATGGTCTATCTGAATTAGCTAAGATGTCATTGGATACTTTTGCAGGTGGATCCATTCACCTAAAGAAAACGCCTACAGAAGCTCAAGAACTCATTGACATGGTTGCTAATAACCAGTTCATGTACACTTCTGAGAAGAATCCTGTGAGTAATGTGACGCCTCAGAAGAAGGGAGTTCTTGAAATTGATACTATGAATGCCATATTGGCTCAGAATAAAATATTGACTCAGCAAGTCAATATGATTTCTCAGAGTCTGAATGGAATGCAAGCTGCATCCAACAGTACTCAAGAGGCATCTTTTCAAGAAGAAGCTTATGATCCTGAGAATCCTGCAATTGCAGAGGTGAATTACATGGGTGAACCATATGGAAACACCTATAATCCCTCATGGAGAAATCACCCAAATCTCTCATGGAAGGATCAACAAAAGCCTCAACAAAGCTTTAATAATGGTGGAAGAAACAGGTTTAGCAATAGCAAGCCTTTTCCAACATCCACTCAGCAACAGACAAAGAACTCTGAACAAAATACCTCTAATTTAGCAAACTTAGTCTCTGATCCATCTAAGGCCACTGTGAGTTTCATGAATGAAACAAGGTCCTCCATTAGAAATTTGGAAGCACAAGTGGGCCAGCTGAGTAAAAGAATCACTGAAACCCCTCCTAGTAATCTCCCAAGCAATACAGAAGAGAATCCAAAAGGAGAGTGCAAGGCCATTGATATAACCATCATGGCCGAATCCAAGAAGGAAGGGGAGGATGTGAATCCCACGGAGGAAGACCTCCTGGGACATCCAGTGATCAATAAGGAGTTTCCCTTTGAGGAACCAAAGGACTCTGAGGCTCATCTAGAGACCATAGAGATTCCATTAAACCTCCTTACGCCCTTCATGAGCTCTGATGAGTATTCCTCTTCAGAAGAGAATGAGGATGTCACTGAAGAACAAGTCGCCAAGTTCCTTGGTGCAATCATAAAGCTGAATGCAAATCTATTTGGTAATGAGACTTGGAGAGATGAACCTCCCCTGTTCACCAATGAACTAAATGCATTGGATCAACTGAGATTGCCTCAGAAGAAACAGGATCCTGGAAAGTTCCTAATACCTTGTACCATAGGCACCATAACCTTTGAGAAGGCTCTATGTGACCTAGGGTCAGGAATAAACCTCATGCCACTCTCTGTAATGGAGAAATTGGGAATCTTTGAGGTACAAGCTGCTAAAATCTCATTAGAGATGGCATATAATTCCAGAAAACAGGCTTATGGACAAGTAGAGGACATATTAGTAAAGGTTGAAGGCCTTTACATCCCTACTGATTTTATAATCCTAGATACTGGAAAGGATGAGGATGAATCCATCATCCTTGGAAGACCCTTCCTAGCCACAGCAAGAGCTGTGATTGATGTTAACAGAGGTGAACTAGTCCTTCAATTGAATGAAGACTCCTTTGAGTTTAAAATTCAAGGGCATCCTTCTGTAAACATGGAAAAGAGGCACAGTAAGCTTCTCTCAAAACAGAGTCAACCAGAGCCCCCACAGTCAAACTTTAAGTTTGGTGTTGGGAGGCCACAACCAAACTCTAAGTTTGGTGTTGAACTCCCATATCCAAACTCTAAGTTTGGTGTTGGGAAATCTCAACAATGCTCTGAACATCTGTGAGGCTCCATGAGAGTCCATTGTCAAGCTATTGACATTAAAGAAGCGCTTGTTGGGAGGCAACCCAATATTTATTTAATTATATTTTTTATTAGTTATATGTCTTCATAGGTTCATGATCATGTGGAGTCACAAAAACAACTGAAAAAATTGAAGAAAAATCAAAAACAGCATAAAAAAATAGCACACCCTGGAGGAGGAGCTTACTGGCATTTAAACGCCAGGAAGAAGCATCTGGCGTTGAACGCTAGAAACAATCAGCATCCTGGCGTTCAGATGCCAAGAATGCACACTGAGGAAAGCTGGCGCTGAACGCCAGAAACAAGCATAAAACTGGCGTTCAATGCCAGAAACATGCTGCATCTGGGCGTTGAACGCCCAGAACAAGCATCAATTCGGCGTTTAAACGCCAGAATTGCATGCAAAGGCATTTTACATGCCTAATTGGTGCAGGGATGCAATTCCTTGACACCTTAGGATCTGTGGACCCCACAGGATCATCTCAGCATCTGTGGACCCCACAGGATCCCCACCTACCACCACTCACTCTCTTCCCTCTTCTCAATGTTCATCCTCTCTACCCAATAAACACTCTTCCCCAAAACTCTTCACCAATCACCTCAATCTCTCTTCCCTATCACCACTTCACCACTCACATCCATCCACTCTTCCCCATAAACCTACCTCATAAACTCCACCTACCTTCAAAATTCAAAATTAATTTCCCACCCAAACCCACCCTATATGGCCGAAACTAAACCCCCTCCCCTCCCTATATAAAACCCTCTATTCTTCCTCATTTTCACACAACACAAACCTCTTTTCCCCTTCTTGGCCGAACCCTCTTCTCCCTCCTCTCCTCCATATTTTCTTCTTCTTCTTCATCTATTCTTTCTTCTCTTGCTCGAGGGTGAGCAATATTCTAAGTTTGGTGTGGTAAAAGCATAAGCTTTTTGTTTTTCCATTACCATTGATGGCACCCAAGACCGGAGAATCCTCTAGAAAAGGTAAAGGGAAGACAAAAGCTTCCACCTCCGAGTCATGGGAGATGGAAAGATTCATCTCCAAAGCTCATCAAGACCACTTCTATGATGTTGTGGCCAAGAAAAAGGTGATCCCTGAAGTCCCTTTCAAGCTCAAGAGAAATGAGTATCCGGAGATCCGACATGAAATCCAAAGAAGAGGTTGGGAAGTTCTAACAAACCCCATCCAACAAGTCGGCATCCTAATGGTTCAAGAGTTCTATGCCAAAGCATGGATCACTAAGAACCATGATCAAAGTAAGAACCCGAACCCAAGGAATTATCTCACCATGGTTCGGGGGAAATACATAGATTTTAGTCCGGAAAATGTGAGGTTGGCGTTTGACTTGCCTATAATGCAAGGAGATGCACGCCCCTACACTAGAAGGGTCAACTTTGATCAAAGGTTAGACCAAGTCCTCATGGACATATGTGTGGAAGGAGCTCAATGGAAGAATGACTCAAAAGGCAAACTGGTTCAACTGAGAAGACTGGACCTTAAGCCTGTAGCTAGAGGATGGTTGGAGTTCATCCAACGCTCCATCATCCCCACTAGCAACCGATCTGAAGTTACTATGGATCGGGCCATCATGATTCATAGCATCATGATTGATGAGGAAGTAGAAGTTCATGAAGTCATCTCCCTTGAACTCTACAAAATAGCCAAAAAGTCCTCCCCCTTGGCAAGGCTAGCTTTCCCTCATCTTCTTTGCCATCTATTTACTCAGCTGGAGCTTTCATAGAAGGAGACATTCCCATTGAGGAAGAGAAGCCCATCACTAAGAAAAGGATGGAGCAAACAAGAGAGCCCACTCATGGAGCTCAAGAAACGCATGAGGAAGCTCACCATCAAGAAATCCCTGAGATACCTCAAGGGATGCACTTTCCTCCACAGAATTTTTGGGAGCAAATCAACACCTCCCTAGGGGAATTAAGTTCCAACATGGGACAATTAAGGGTGGAACATCAAGAGCACTCCATCATCCTTCATGAAATTAGAGAAGATCAAAAAGCAATTAGGGAGGAGCAACAAAGACAAGGAAGAGACATAGAAGAGCTCAAGGACATCATTGGTTCCTCAAGAAGAAAACGCCACCATCACTAAGGTGGACTCATTCCTTGTTCTTAAATTCTCTGTTTTTTGTTTTCTTTATGTTAAGTGCTTATCCATGTTTGTGTCTTATTACATGATCATTAGTATTTAGTAACTTTGTCTTAAAGTTATGAATGTCCTATGAATCCATCACCTCTCTTAAATGAAAAATGTTTTAATTCAAAAGAAGAAGAAGTACATGTGTTTCGAATTTATCCTTGAACTTAGTTTAATTATATTGATGTGGTGACAATACTTTTTGTTTTCTGAATCAATGCTTGAACAGTGCATATGTCTTTTGAAGTTGTTGTTTAAGAATGTTAAATATGTTGGCTCTTGAAAGAATGATGACAAGGAGACATGTTATTTGATAATCTGAAAAATCATAAAAGTGATTCTTGAAGCAAGAAAAAGCAGTGAATACAAAGCTTGCAGAAAAAAATGGCGAAAAAAATAAATAAATAAATAAATAGAAAAAGAAAAAGCAAGCAGAAAAAGCCAAAAGCTCTTAAAACCAAAAGGCAAGAGCAAAAAGCCAATAACCCTTAAAACCAAAAGGAAAGGGTAAATAAAAAGGATCCCAAGGCTTTGAGCATCAGTGGATAGGAGGGCCTAAAGGAATAAAATCCTGGCCTAAGCGACTAAACCAAGCTGTCCCTAACCATGTGCTTGTGGCGTGAAGGTGTCAAGTGAAAACTTGAGACTGAGCGGTTAAAGTCAAGGTCCAAAGCAAAAACAGAGTGTGCTTAAGAACCCTGGACACCTCTAATTGGGGTCTTTAGCAAAGCTGAGTCACAATCTGAAAAGGTTCACCCAGTTATGTGTTTGTGGCATTTATGTATCCGGTGGTAATACTGGAAAACAAAGTGCTTAGGGCCACGGCCAAGACTCATAAAGTAGCTGTGTTCAAGAATCAACATACTGAACTAGGAGAATCAATAACACTATCTGAATTCTGAGTTCCTATAGATGCCAATCATTCTGAACCTCAATGGATAAAGTGAGATGCCAAAACTATTCAAGAGGCAAAAAGCTACAAGTCCCGCTCATCTGATTGGAGCTATGTTTCATTGATAGTTTGGAATTTATAGTATATTCTCTTCTTTTTATCCTATTTGATTTTCAGTTGCTTGGGGACAAGCAACAATTTAAGTTTGGTGTTGTGATGAGCAGATAATTTATATGCTTTTTGGCATTGTTTTTAGTATGTTTTTAGTAGGATCTAGTTACTTTTAGGGATGTTTTTATTAGTTTTTATGTTAAATTCACATTTCTGGACTTTACTATGAGTTTGTGTGTTTTTCTGTGATTTCAGGTATTTTCTGGCTGAAATTGAGGGACTTGAGCAAAAATCAGTTTCAGAGGTAGAAGAAGGACTGCTGATGCTGTTGAATTCTGACCTCCCTGCACTCAAAGTAGATTTTCTGGAGCTACAGAACTCAAAATGGCGCGCTTCCAATTGCGTTGGTAAGTAGACATCCAAGGCTTTCCAGCAATATATAATAGTCTATACTTTGGCCGAGTTTAGATGATGCAAAAGGGCGTTAAACGCCAGTTCTACGCTGCAGTCTGGAGTTAAACGCCAGAAACACGTCACGAACCAGAGTTGAACGCCAAAAATATGTTACAACTTGGCGTTCAACTCCAGAAGAAGCCTCTACACGTGTAAACTTTAAGCTCAGCCCAAGCAACACCAAGTGGGCCCCGAAAGTGGATTTATGCATCAATTACTTACTTCTGTAAACCCTAGTAACTAGTTTAGAATAAATAGGACTTTTTACTATTGTATTAGACATCTTATGATTTTAGTTCGTCTTTGGATCATATTGATCACGTTTGGGGGCTGGCCATTCGGCCATGCCTGAACCTTTCACTTATGTATTTTTCAACGGTAGAGTTTCTACACTCCATAGATTAAGATTGAATGAATATCTCTTGGATCTCTTAATCAGAATCTTCGTGGTATAAGCTAGATTGATGGCGGCATTCATGAGATTCCGGAAAGTCTAAACCTTGTCTGTGATATTCCGAGTAGGATTCAGGGATTGAATGACTGTGACGAACTTCAAACTCGCGAGTGCTGGGCGTAGTGACAGACGCAAAAGGAGGGTAAATCCTATTCCAGTATGATCGAGAACCTCAGATGATTAGCCGTGCTGTGACAGAGCATTTGGACCTTTTTCACAAGAGGATGGGATGTAGCCATTGACAACGGTGATGCCCTTACATAAAGCTTGCCATGGAAAGGAGTAGGACTGATTGGATGAAGACAGCAGGAAAGCAGAAGTTCAGAAGAACGAAAGTATCTCTATACGCTTATCTGAAATTCTCACTAATGAATTACATAAGTATTTCTATCTTTATTTTCTATTTATTTCTCTTATTTATTTTCGAAAACTCCATAACCATTTGATATCTGCCTGACTGAGATTTACAAGGTGACCATAGCTTGCTTCATACCGATAATCTCCGTGGGATCGACCCTTACTCACGTAAGGTTTTATTACTTGGACGACCCAGTGCACTTGATGGTTAGTTGTGCGAAGTTGTGAAGTTATGTTTGGACCATGGTATTGTGCACCAGTTATTGGCGCCATGCCAGGGAGAGAATGAACAACAAATTTTACAACCTCAGAGTAACAATTTCACATACCACCAACCAAACCTCTCCATCTTCCAACAATCAAGTTGATGACCTTAGAGCCGCCATGGAGAAATGGGACGAGAGCAACAAGGCTCAATTTGATGCCTTGGGTGCTTAATTGGCTAACTTCACCAACATGCTTTCAAAGATGGCTATGTCAAACCAACCCTCAACCTCCAACAACACTACCAACCAACCCTCAAGCTCTTCTAATCTTCCATCCCAACCCCAACCAAACCTCAAGGGCAGTCTCAACGCCATCACTATACGGTCGGGGACTACATTGGAGGAGATACCTCCAAGGGTCATGGAAGACATTCATGAGGAAGAAGTAGTTATTGAAGCTCAACATGAAGAAGAGGAGATAGACAAAACGCATGAGGAAGAAGAAGTAAGCCTCAAGGAACCCAAGAGGAAAGCTATAGTGGATGAGTCCATTCCTATTCCATTCCCTTCAATGATGAAGAAAGTAAATAAAATGCCGGAATTTGATTTTAACATGCTCCAAGTGTTCAAGAAGGTTGAGGTAACCATACCCCTTCTTGATGCTATTCAACAAATTTCAAAGTATGCAAAATTTTTGAAAGACTTGTGTACACACAAGGATATGATTGGAGAGTTGAAGACATTATCCTTGGGTAGTTCAATGTCTTCCTTGATAGAACCTATTCCAAAGAAATATGGTAACCCTGGACCTTGTTTTGTGTCCTATTGTCTTGGTGGGCGCACTTTTTATGACGGTATGTGTGATCTAGGAGCTTACGTAAGCATCATGCCATTATCCATTTTTGCACGGTTGAATTTAGCTCCGTTAAAGAAGTCGGCGGCGAAGTTTGCCTTAGCCAATAAAAGTGTGATCACGGTGATAGGAATAGTCGAAGATGTACTTGTGGCGATCGAGGATTTGGTTTTTTCGGTTGACTTTTACATCCTTGAAATGCCTCTAATAGAAAATAGAAGCTCATCCTCCGTTCTACTTGGTAGACCCTTCCTTAGGACCTCTAAATTCAAGTTAGATGCCTTTACCGGCACATATTCCTTTGCGGTTGGAGACAACACTATCAAGTTCAATTTGGAAGAAGCCACGAAGCATCCTCCCAAAGAGCATTCCGTTCTCCGATGTGATGTAATTGATGAAGTGGTGGCGAAAGTGCAAGAAGAAGACCACAAAAACATATGCTACCCTATTGTTGAAGAGACGGATGACCAAAAGGATGAAAATGAAGAAATTGTTGAGAATGAACTATGTGAGCTTGATGAAAAGGATCCTCAGCTTGAGGCAAAGAGTGAACTAAAGCCTCTTCCATCTCATTTGAAGTATGCTTTCTTAGAGGACAACCAAAAGTTTTCGGTCATTATTACTAGTGAACTTTCGAGTGAAGAAGAAGAAAAACTCCTAGATGTTCTAAGAAGGTACAAGAAGGCAATTGGTTGGAGCCTATCTGATATTGTGGGGATTGACCCTCGCAAGTGCATGCATCGCATATTTCTCCAAGAGGGAGCTAGGCCGGTTAGGCAACCGCAAAGAAGGCTCAACCCAACTATCCTCGATGTGGTAAAGAAGGAGGTCACTAGGCTACTTGATGCGGTATCATCTACCCAATTTCTGACAGTGAATGGGTGAGCCCGGTCCAGGTTGTTCCCAAGTAATCGGGCATCACTGCGGTTAAAAAGGATGATGGAGGAGTGGTCACCAAGAGAGTACAAAATGCGTGGCACGTGTGCATCGACTATAGAAGATTGAATGCCGCTACAAGAAAGGACCACTACCCTTTGCCCTTTATCGATCAGATGTTGGACCGTATGGCAGGTAAATCCCATTATTGCTTTCTTGATGGATTCACTGGTTACATCCAGATTCACATTGCTCCTGAAGATCAGGAAAATACCATATTCACTTGTCCTTTTGGCACCTTTTCCTACAAAAGGATGCCATTTGGACTATGTAATGCACCTGCTACTTTTCAGCGGTGTATGACGAGTGTCTTTTCTGATCTAATGGAGAATCGTCTGGAAGTCTTTATGGATGACTTCAGTGTTTATGGAACTTCAGTTGATTGTTGCTTAGAGAACTTGGCCAAAGTTTTAGCTAGATGTGTTGACATTAACCTTGTCTTAAATTTTGAAAAGTGTCACTTTATGGAAAGACAAGGTATGGTGTTGGGACATGTAGTTTCTCATGAAGGCATTTCAGTAGACCCGGCCAAGGTCGATATTATCACCACTTTATCTCACCCCTCATCTGTGAGGGAGGTCCACTCATTTTTAGGCCATGCAGGATTCTACAGGCGCTTTATCAAAGATTTCAGCAAGATTGCTTTGCCATTGTCGCACCTACTCCAAAAAGTTGTGGACTTTGAGTTTGACAGTGAATGTGTGAAAGCGTTTGAAGAGCTAATGAGAGTTCTTACCACAGCACCGATTGTGCGAGGCCCCAATTGGACGTTGCCATTCGAGATAATGTGCGATGCGTCAAACCATGCTGTAGGTGCCACGCTTGCACAATGCGATGGTAAACTCCCTCATGTCATTACTTACTCTTCTAAAACACTGGATGCAACACAATCCAATTATACCACTACTGAAAAGGAACTCATAGCTATTGTTCATGCTTTAGATAAATTCAGATCTTATTTGCTAGGGTCAAAGATAGTGGTATACACGGATCATGCAGCTTTAAAGTACTTATTGAGAAAGAATGAGTCAAAGCCTAGACTCATACGTTGGATCTTGCTTTTGCAAGAATTCGACATTGAGATTAGGGACCGAAGTGGGTCTCAAAACCTGGTTGTGGATCATTTAAGCCGCGTTGAGAATTTAAAATTTGACCCATTTCCGATCAATAACTCATTCCCATTGGATAGTTTGCATGCTGTGTCGGATAGTTTTCCTCGGTTTGCCCCAATGGCGAACTACTTGGTTGCAAAACTCTTCCCTCCCAACTATTCTAAACACCAAAGGGATAAGTTGAGGAGTGATTCCAAATATTATATTTGGGATGACCCTCCCTTGTGGAAGAGCGGAGTGGACCAAGTGACTCAAAGATGTGTCCCAGAATCTGAAATCCAACCCATTCTTGAAGCTTGCCATTCGTCCGATTATGGTGGCCACTTTGGCCCACAAAAGACCGTTAAAAAGGTGTTGGATTGTGGATTCTGGTGGCCAACCTTATTCAAGGATGCTAATCGGTTCTATGTGTCTTGCCATCAGTGTCAGAAGTAGGGAAACACATCCCAAAGGGATGAGATGCCTTAGCAACCTATGTTGTTCTATGAGATATTTGATGTATGGGACATTGACTTTATGGGACCGTTTTCCAACTCCAGTGGGTATCTGTATATTCTGTTAGTGGTTGACTACGTATCAAAGTGGGTGGAAGCAATACCTACCCGCCTTGACGACGCCAATACTGTTGTTTCTTTTATTAGAAATAACATTGTATGCCGTTATGGGTCGCCATGAGCAATCGTGACCAACCAAGGATTCCACTTTTATAACAGGAAAGTAGAGGCACTACTCAATCGCTATGGAGTGCCGCATAAGGTTGCTACTGCTTATCACCCACAGACCAATGGGAAAGCGGAAGTGTCCAACCGGGAGATTAAGAGAATCTTGGAGAAAGTGGTCAATCCACAAAGGAAGGATTGGAGCCTCCGGTTAGGAGATGCACTATGGGCGTATAGAACGGCCTACAAGACTCTGTTAGGGATGAGCCCCTTCCAGATCGTCTACGGTAAGGCGTGCCACCTTCTGGTGGAGATTGGGCATAGAGCCTATTGGGCGGTAAAGCAGTGCAATATGGATTTAGCCAAGGCGGGTGAAGCCAGGAAGTTACAGCTAGAGGAGCTCGAGTGTTTGAGGAACAAATCATATGAGAATGCCCGGATCTACAAGGAAAAGACTAAAGCATTTCATGACCATCACATCTGAAAAAAGGATTTCCATGAACGTGATGAGGTCCTCCTCTACAACTCGAGGCTTAGATTTATGCATGGCAAGCTCCGTTCTAGACGGGAAGGACCCTTCAAGGTGAAGGAGATAAAGCCCTATGGAGTGGTAGAGTTATTTGATCCTAAAAGTGAAGCAACTTTCAAGGTGAATGGACATAGAATGAAGAAGTATCATGGCTACAAGCTCCCAAAAGACCTAGAGGTGTTCCTATTGGCGGATGCACCTAAGGAAGGAGAAACTTGAGTGACTGACCGTCCAACTTAAGGACGTTAAAGAAAAGTGCTTGGTGGGAGGCACCCCACCGTGGTAAGATCTTCCTTATGTATACCATCTAGTTTGTAGCTTTAAATTCTTGTGAATTTTGTGATTTCTTGATGTTGTTGATTACATAGGATTGCTAGCCTTATTGTTCTTGTTGGATAGATAGGATGTTCATATAGTTTTCACCATTTTGGTATGGATGAATTATTGAAGTTAGAGAAAATTCTTTGTCTTGAATGGTGCATAAATTTATAAGTGTTTTCTTGCCTACTAGCTTAACCACCTGCCAAGAATGTATTAGAATAGCTCTTTATATGTTGTGAAAAAAAATAGAAGAAAAAGGAAAAAATTGCACCGACGCGCCAGCGCACCTTGCGTGGGCGCACCGGTGGTGGATTTCATACTCCTAGGCCAAACAACACAAGAGTCATGCCCACTTTGTGCCCATCTCGCGCCAGGCACCCACGCGTCCGCGTGCTTGCCACCTGCGCGCCCCTTGCATATTTGGCCATCAACACGCAAGCGCACTGTCTACGCACGCGCCGATGGTGATACATAAACTCCCTGGTACAAAAACCAGAGACTTGTGCCACACTTGTGCCTAGCCTGTGCCCACACCGACGCGTCTACGCACTGCGCGCGTCTGCGCCGGTTGCCAATCTAATCAGGCACACGTCCGCGCGCCTGTGCTGCATGACCACCCTGGTATAACTTGCCCGAGAGTTAGGCCTACTTGATGCCAACTCCGTGCCAGGGGCACAACTGACCCCACGCGTGCGCGCCCTGGACGCGTATGTGTCCTTCGCTTTGCCTTCACCGACACGCCAGCGCACCGGTTGCCCGAACCAGTTTAAAAGCTGGCGCGCCCTGTTCTATCCCTCTTTCTCACCTATTTTCTTATCTTCTTCTACCTTTTCCTTCTCTATCACCCTTCTTCTCTCCTTCTTCTTCCACAATCCACCACCACCGCCTCCGGTTACTCACCGGCGACCACCACCACTCCCGGTGGCCCTACATCTCTTCTATCTCTCTCTCACTTTCACGAAAGAAAAACTCCACCTTCTTCTCTTACACTTCTCAAGGTTCTACTTCTTCCAAATCTCCTCTAT
Source organism: Arachis ipaensis (assembly GCF_059453495.1). NCBI lineage: Eukaryota > Viridiplantae > Streptophyta > Magnoliopsida > Fabales > Fabaceae > Arachis > Arachis ipaensis. Next base: position 84,474,344 of record NC_142440.1, read on the forward strand.
TACTTTCTTTGCCTTATTTCTTCTTCTAGTTAGATTCTTCTTGTTTCTTTGCTTATTTTTTTCATCTAATTGCTTGATTATACTACTTATAGTTTTTGTTTGTTTACTTTTCCTTTTTCTTGCTTTTCCATGGATGTTGAATTTGAGTTTTAATTTGCCTTAATGGATCTTCTTGATTGTTTTTCATTATCTTTGCCAATTAGTGGTGTTATGTGATGATTGATATTTCATTTTGGGCTTCAAATTGGTTGAGTATCTCATAATTGCTCATTGTTTGATAATTGCACGCCAAGTGTTTGAGGAAATGCATGAATGCCATTTGGGTTTATTTTAATCATGTACTTTCAATTTGGTGCTTCTTCTCATTCACTTGCTTTCTTCTAAGTGCATTGAGTCAACTTTGCTTGCGTAGAGTGTATACTTGCCAATTAGTTACTCATTGAACATGACTTGCTTTTCGTTATGGATGCTTGAGATCATTCTTCTCATGCCTTATTGAATGCTTTACTACCTCTTGCATCCCATGCCAAGTGTTGTGACCCATATCTCTATAATCACTTTGTTGCACTACTTCTTTTGGGTACCACCCTTCACTTGCATGCTTTTGTTAAAATGATTCTTTGGGTTTAATGTATTCCTGTTTCCCTTCCTTTCTCAGGATGGCCACCAAGAGAGGCAAGGAGAAAGCTTCAAGGAAACCAGCCACAAAGCGGGCACCCCAAAGATCAAACTCCAAGGCGCACTCTTCATTAGGAGCCAAACCCCTCTCTAAGAAGGCAAAGGCACCCACTCCTATTGATGAGAATGAGAAGAGCAAACCGGAAAAAGATTCTTCAAGATTCCCCAACCGCTTTTGTGAACTTGTATTCCCCGCCATGGTTGAGAGGAACTATCAAGCCGAGCATCTACTCGCTCCGCCGGACAAGGTTGCTCCTTGTATTTTGCCCCGCATTGAACGGCGAGGATGGGAGTTCCTTCTGAGAAAACCAAAAGAGGTCAACCTCTCGTGCGTGGTAGAATTCTACACTAACTACCATCTTCCCTCTCTTCAATTGGTATACGTGCACCGGAAGCAAGTATCAGTTTCAGAAGAGGCTATTCAGCAAGTACTTAATGTCAAACCGGTACCAAGTGATATGGATGGATACCAAGAGGTCTTGCGTCAGCGTGAAAAGTTTGGGTTTGATTGGGACTCGATCCTCCGAGTCATTGCTGAGCCAGAGACATTTTGGACCCATGGTCGACTTCAGATGAGGCCCAAATGCATTGACGCTCACTTCCTCACTGTAGAAGCTAGAGCTTGGGCCCAGATCCTATCCCACTATGTGCTACCTAGCACCCACAAGTCGTCCTTCACGGCGGATCTCGCTTTGCTTGTTTGGTGTGTTCTCACGGAGAGACCAGTGAACATTCCGCTTCTTGTCAAGCAAGCATTGGGACAAGTCAACGCCCGGGGCAATTTGCCATTTCCAGCATTGGTATCCGATTTAGTTGCTACTGCGGGAGTTCCTTGGGAAAACATGAACACGAAGGCTATAATTCCGGCTAAGGGCGATGTGGTCCCAAGCGGAAAATACTTACAGCTTCCCATGAACAACCCAAGCCTTGACATAGCCCTCCCATCTACTATTCCTTCCACCTCATTATCACCACCACGGCAAAGATCCACACATCAAAGGATAGAAGATCTACACCGGAAGCTTGATAGATATGAGCGGCGTAATCAACGCCGATACACCTACATCAAGAAGCTTCTGCGTTGTGTTACCCCTAGCATGGAGGAACCCGAAATATTCACATCCACCTCAAACCCAACTGATGGGTGCTCTGATGGAGGGGATAGTGAAGGTTTTGGTCCCGACCGTCCTTTATGCATTGTTGGTAGCACGGAAGACCGTGCTAAATTCAAAGTGTGGGGAGGTCGTTCGACCGATCTCCATGGGTAACAATCTCTTTCTTTCAACACCCATGGATTTATCTTTTGCTTAGTAGTTAGTACATTGCATGTGTAGTTAGTTTTGTTTGTAAATACTCCTTGCATGATAGTTAGTTCTATAGAGTTGCTTGGTCAAGATAATAACTTCTTCCCCAAGAAACTGTGTTTTGGGGTACCCTACCAAATTTTGAAAAATTTTCGCAATAAACTTGCTTTAAAAATGTATTTGGAACATAGTGATTGAGCTAAGAACACAAACATGTAAGTTTTGAGCCTATTGTATGGTTATATCTTCTAACCATTAATTCCTATTCTTGTGTGCATTGTTCTCTCTCTATGATTGCAATCCTTGCTTTGTCTGATTCTATATGTCCATTACTTTTTGTATGAATGCATTTACATGATTGAGGCCATCATTTCTGTAACGACCCAATTTTCAGTACGCCTAGGACATACCAGAAACCGAGTGCTACCAATTTGTCATCCTAATTATTATCTATTATTTATTATATGAGCCTGATTCCTTGTTAAAAGCGTAATTAGTTAGTGAGGTACTTTTTTTTTATGAAAACATTTGGATTAATAAATATAATCATTTATAATCAATTCACAAATAAAGACAGATAAAACAGTTATAAACAACCACACATAAATATATCACAAGTAGTCAACAACATTCAGTGATTCAGCCTTTATTAGAGTATAGACTTTTAGTTAGAAAACCCTTAGATATAGCTAGATAATAACTATATACATATATATACATACAACATCCTAGGCCCTGACCTGTTCAAGAAGTCCCTAAGCTGGCACCCAGGCTAGCCTAGACTCTATACTCACCTAGTCCCTCTAAACTTCTAAAGCGAGGGAAAATACGTTCTAAGCCTTCAAAACTCAAGTCAGGTGGAACGTCATCAAAAGGTAGAAGGTCGTCTACTACTCCTCTGCACGATCATACATCATCAAAGAGCGTCTCTCAAGTACTTCGTCAAGTGGCCACATAACAGCAATATCGTATGAAGGACTTAGGCTAAAGTTTGTAGAAAAACGGGGTGCAGACGTTGGCTGGCCTCATAGTATATACATATAAACAGGTAACGGAGTTCACTCTAGACTCAGAAGACTATTTAGAGTGGAATCCTTTTTGTGAACGATCGTCAGCGAACTACGGAAGGGTACTCATGCTTCCATCTGAAGGGGGAAGGGAGAGAGAAGGGGTAAGAACTGGGGAGTTCTTAGTAGGGTCGGGGTTATTAGTTAAGTTCATTAATTCCGTGTTATTTAGCAGGTAAATAGCAGAATACAAAAAAAACAGTAAATAGAAGATACAGATAAATAGAGAAGATAGAGAAAACAGATAGCAGAACACAAACAGAAGGATACAAGAAAATACAAAACAGACACAGAGAATAGAATACAAACAAGGAAAACAAACATTCATACCACAATCATAACAAAGGAAATGCACTACCAAGTATGATGCATGTCTAGCCCTAGCGCAGGTAATGAGCTCATTTGTCGGTTACGTACCCGCTCCCGACGTTACCCGGAGTCCTCTGACCAGGTAAGGCTTTCCTGTTGACAATGTCCCTCGCAAGAGTCCTTTGACTTGTGAGGCAAACCACTGCAAGAGTCCTTTGACTTGCAGGGCGGCACTAGCAACCCACTGCAAGAGTCCTTTGACTTGCATGGCGGAGCTAGTTAACTTATATCTGCCCAACACACTCTCTGTAAGAGTCCTTTGACTTACAGGAGCATACACACGCTCTCACTGTAAGAGTCCTTTGACTTACAGGAGCATAGACACACACTCTCACTGTAAGAGTCCTTTGACTTACAGGAGTATATGCTAGTCGTGTGTTCTCGATACCTCTGTAAGAGTCCTCTGACTTACAGAATAGCATTATAGCTAAGTATCCCAGGAAAGCACTCTCAGTGGTCGTACCACCATCTATCTGACTGTCTTCACGAAGCAGATCATCACATAATCATTCTCGTTATCATCATTCATTATCATTCTCATTATTCATCATCACTTTCACATTCTTATGCAATACCTCTTTCTTTCTCTGTTCAATCATGCTATACAAACTTTACAGCTTTTACTTTTACAACATCGTAACTTAAACCATTTTTCTTTATCACATTACTCTTTTCTCTTTGTCTTTTTACTCTGCTCTGATTACTCTTTTCTCTGTATCTCTTTACTTTTCTCTGGTTACTCTGTTCTCTGTATTTCTTTACTCTGCTTTGATTTCTCTACTTAACGTATGTATTTAAAGCTTATGTAAATTTTGGTATGAATAGTTAGTCTGTCCCAAGTATAGGTTCATTAAGTCTATACTGAAACAGTTTAACTTTTCATATAATACCTAACCCTATTCGCAATTCCAGGACTAACTATGTTGCCCTAGTTCGTTCACTAGTCTCTGTCTATTTTTTTGTCATTAAAACTTTACAGACTTTTTCTTCGATTTTTATCTTTTCTTCAACTTTTTATCTTTTATTTATCTTTGCCTTACTAATATGTTTTTACCACTCCCTAAGTGTTTTATGAAAGTAATTATGAGATTCTGTGCTGAAAGTTGTCTTTCTAAAGCTTTTACAGAAAACTGCCTTTTCTGTATTATTTTATTATTTTTATTAAAATATTATTTTAATTAAATATTATTATTTAATATTTTATTAATATATTTTCGAAAATTACCTTAACTTTACCTTTTAACCTTTAAAATTAACTTTTTACCACCCGTAACTTTTAATATTTCTACTTTAACCACCCTAACTTTCAGAAATTACAAAATAACCCCTCAAACACCAAAATATTTACTTCCTTGCCCTTTCTAAGATCTAAAAGGTGTTCTTCAATGTTCTTCATAAATTCTTCAGATTCTTTCTCTGCTTTTACCCATTTTTCAGTCTTTTCAGCAACCGATTTTTACCATAATTCAAAATAAAATTGCAGCCACTAAAATCCCATCTTTTCTACATGATTTCAACACAAATTGAACCTCAATTTAAGGTCTAGGGTTCGTTTTTCCAGCAGCCATGAAGAACACAAATTCAAAGTTTAATATCATCAAATTTCATCAAATTTTCACCAAAATTTCAACAAGAATTACTCATACAAACAATCAATTTCAATCACAGCCAAACCACATCATAATCACACAACTCAAACAAAATAAATCAAGATTAAATTCGTCAATCCCTACCTGGTTTTGCTGCTCCTAATTCGGTTAAACTTTCAGGTGGTCCTTAAGCACTTTTTCCTCCTAAATCACATCAAGAACAACTTTAAATCCAAAAACTCTCAACTGACCAAATCTCACTCAGTATGTTAGGAAGAGATATCTCACCTTAAACTTGCTGTAAATTCACGTTTCTTGGCCCTCAAGTCAAGTTAAGCATGATTCCTAAGGAAAAACATCAAGAAAACACATGTTTTGCATGGTTTTCCTTGAAAACCGAATTGAAAAGGGAGGGAGACAGCCATCTCACCTTATTTCCATCCTTGATAAGTTACATGGTTATGTAGAGGAAGAAGAGAGGATCATTTTGGTGAAATCGGAGTTTTGATTTGAGTTTTGGTTCAGAAGAAATTAAGCTTTGAAGATTAAGTGTTCATGAAAGTTTCTCTCTTTTCTCTCTTGTTATTTTCGGCCAAAATGATGAAATGAGACAGCCTTGGAGATCTTGGGGGTGTAGGGTGAGTTGTGATTGGTTGGCTTGGGGGTGGGTTAAAATAATATTAAAATATCTCAGGTGTACAACTACTAAAACTAGATGTATCGGAACACTTGTAAAAACATCTCTAAAAATTATTTTCTGAGCTACTAGCATAAATGACACTAGTAACATATTTATTATGATAATAGAACATGTATAATGAGGCCTTAGCATTGCTAAAGTAATCAGAGAGTGCTGGTGCTAAGCTGCACCAGTAAACCGTAAACCCGGTTAAACCGATTTTCTATTTTTAACTAAAACAGACCAGGTAACCTTATAATATCATTCAAGAATTTTCTAATACTAATATAATGATAATATTATACTATTATCTCTCTCCTCTCATAAATCGAGTCCGGTTTGTCAAACTGAGACTATTTACGAAAAACCGAATTAAAACCCCTAACCGATATGGTTCAAAAACTAGGTTCTTCGTGACCGCGTTATCGAGCTTGTCTCAACTAAGGTCCTAAGTTAAAGATAATATAATGACAATGAGGATTGAGATGCTTGATGATACAGAAGAGGTATTCCCTTTACTGATCTTTCGGAGAAATCCGTGTATTCAGAAATGATCTCGCGTACTCGAAAATTAGGGTTGTTACAATTTCAATAGTCACTTTTTCCAAACGGCCTTAACCTTTTTATCTACCATTGCTAACCAATTTTGGTAAACCCTCTTTGTTCTTAAAAAGAGCACATCAACAACCCTAAGCAAAAAACAATGATTGTCCCTAAATTTGGATCCTTGATTAGCTTAGGTAAGTGGAGGTGTGTATCAATTAATTGGGAGCGTGTACTTGGGAAATTTGGGTAGATATAAATAGGTGTATTGTAGTTAAAATTGAAAATTCTAGGATTTGGGAACATACTCATGTATTGAATGATTGAACCATATACATTGAAACTTTTTGTACATGAAACCCCAAGAGAAAGGGGACCAAAAAAAAGAAATAAAAATAAAAAAAATATAATAATAAAAATAATAGAGAGCAATGAAAGGGGACAAAGATGCCCCAAGACAAAGTAATAATAAACTAAAAAAAAATAATGCATATGGGATGTGAATTGAAAAGAATGCATGAGTATGCAAAAAGTGAAACTCAAGGGTAGCTAAGCAATGTATTATAGTTGTATAGGTTGTTCTATGTGTCTAGTGGGATCCTAGGTTAATCATGGACTCAAATTTTAAGCTCACTTGACCATATACATCCTTACCTTTACCCTAGCCCCATTACAACCCATGAATAAGACCTCATGATACTTGTAAGCATGCATTAAGTAATTGTTGATTGTTAGATGAAAGACAAATCTTGGAAAGCATGATTAGGAGAGGATTAAGTGACGAACCCTATACACTCGAGCGAATAGAGTGGATACACTTCCGGTAAAGGTTCGATGCTCAACTCCGTGTTCCCAGCTTTCACAAGCGTTCATCTAGCAAGTTATATGCACTTCATGTTGATGTTCAATTTGGTAGGATTCATGAACTACATAGCATTTTGACCCCGTATGCTCATATGTGTTCTTGGAGAATAGATTTACCCTTAACCAAGTAGATAGATGATTTTACGCTAGTTGCATGCATTTAATTAGGAAATTGCATTTCATAAACCCTTTCTTAGCATGATCTTTGGTCTTTTTATTTTAGGCATGAGGACATTCTTGGTTTAAGTGTGGGGAGATTTGATAAACCCCAATTTTATGGTTTATATTGTGCAGAATTTGGGAGTTTTGTCAATATTTTACACACTTATTCACAAGAATTGCATGGTTTTGTGTTCTCTTCCTAATTTTACTTCATGATGAAAAACATTCTTATTTTGCTTTAGAACTGCTATATTTTGATCCTCTTTTATTGCCATTCGATGCCGTGATGTATATGTTAAGTGATTTCAGGATTTATAGGACAAGAATGGCCTAAAAGAGAGAAAAAAAGCATGCACAAAAGGAAGGAACATGAAGATTTAGATTTTGGGAACTTCAGCACCGACGCGGACGCGCACTGCACGCGCATGCGTGCATGAGAATAGCTGGAAGCGGCAGGCGAGGATAGACGCATCCGCGCGGATCAGAGAAATCCCATCGAAGCGCACGCGTATATGGAGCACACGCGCGGGAAGCTGCACGTTACCTCATTAAAGAAAATCATTCCTGGCGATTTCTGAGGCTCATCAGGCCCAAATTCAAGCTGTTTCTGCATGGAAAAGACCCAATGATGCTAGAGGGAAAGGGGGGGATCATTCATTTTACACTTAGACACAATTTTAGTTAGTTTTTGGTTCTTGTTCTTCTAGAGAGAGAAACACTTGTTCCACTCTAGATCTAGATTTAATTTGATCTTCCCTTGTTGAATTATGAATTGGATCTTGTTAATTACTAGTTTTAATTGTTTAATTTGAATTCCTTGGTATAATTTTACTTAGATCTTGTGTTAGTTTTATGAATTCTTATCAATTGTCACTTTATACCCATTGCTTGAATGTTGTGAATCTTGACTTGTTAATGTTACATTGATGATTTCTATGATTAATTGTGTTGTTTGAAAAATTATATGTTGATAATTGTTTGTGGGTACTTGTCAATTTCAATTTAAGTGCAATTTGAACATGTCTTTTATTAATGCTTACCATGTGTTTGATGAATTGTTTACCTTGATTATGGAGTAGTCCTCTTTACTCTTGGACTATGCTAAGGGAATTGGGTAAACTTGAGTCATTGGGTCTAATGGATTTGATGATTTGGGAACCCTTAGTGGTCAATTTGATAGCCATTGACACTAACCTACTACTAAGTTAATTAGTAGTGAGGTTAGACCTTATGGGTTGATGTTGACCAAACTATTTAATGTACTTTAAGTATAGAAGTAGACTTAATGAGTTTGGTTCCTCATAATTGTCAAGATATGGTTATTAGACAAGGATAGTGACCCCAATTCCCATGTCTAGCCAAGAGTTACTTTTATTATTCATATTTGAAAACCCAAATTCTAATTGTCTTGTCTTAGTCATAGTTATTGTTTAGTTTTAGAGTAGAATTATACTGAATGATCCTATTAGTTTGGAATTGCTCACATGTTGCTTAGTTATTTGAATAGTATCTTGCATCTTAAGATTACTTGCTTGTTAAGATTCCTATTTTATTTTCTTGCTCATGACTCACAACCCCGGAATTCTAACAAATGTTGAAGCACATGTTTGCCCATTCCTTGTGAGACGACCCGAGGTTTAAATACTTCGATTATTTTTATTTGCGGTTGAACTTGTGACAACTAAATCCCTTTCTAAATTTGATCCTCGAGGATTGTTGTTGGTAGAGCTATACTTGCAACGGGACTTTATTGAGAAATTCTATTCCGACGTAATCCTTGAGCTTGCATCAAAAGGTTGTCACAAAATTAGAATAAAAATACTGGGAGTATGAGTCCCAGGTCGTCTCCCAACGAGTTAACAAAGGGTGCTATCTTATTAATCAGGAGTTTTCCGAGTAAATTGAGAGTTGAATGACGGAAAATAAATAATTGTAAATTAAAAGAGAATTATATATTCAGAATAAAAAGCCTTGTCTGGGCGAATGATGCCAAGGCATCTTAGGCTAGTTTCACTAGCATTTTTCTGTTAGTTTTAGTTGTTTTATGCATTTTCTTGAGCTTAAAGTAACCAAGAATGGTTAAATGAATAACAAAGCAATGAACCATCCAAACAGTATGATTTTGATGCAAATTCCATGAGTTTTTAGTTATATTACTTGAATGCTATGAATGGAAGATTTCTCATGAAATTTTGCAAGACTTTGATGCAATTGTTTGGATGATTTCAGGGAAGAAGAGGCTAGGCAAGGAAGCAACAAAATCAATAAAGGAAGCTTGAATATCACATGTGGAGTTTAAGTTCCAGTTTAAGCTTAAACTGGAACTTAAACTACCAAACCATATAATGCTGGAAATGGCGTTTAAGTTCCAGTTTAAGCCTAAACTGGAGCTTAAACGCCAGAATCATGAAGGCTAAGAAATGATGGAACTGGCGTTTAACCTCCAGTTTAACCTTAAACTGGAAGTTAAACGCCAGAATGAGAATTTCACCAAGGGAGCATTTCCACGTTTAAGCTCCAGTTTAACCATAAACTGGAGCTTAAACGTGTTCGACCCAATTGCTCCTCCAGGGTTGCTTTCTTCATTTCCACGTTTAAGCTTCAGTTTAACCTTAAACTGAAGCTTAAACGTGTTCGACATTTCACACTCCTGGGTTGCTTTCTTCCATTTCCACGTTTAAGTTTCAGTTTAACCTTAAACTAAAACTTAAACTTCAACTTAAACGCCACTTTTTGAAAGGATTTCTGGGCCAAATATATTGAAGTTTAAGTTAGCATTTGAGCACAAACATTAACTTAAACGTATTATGGTATGAAACCCAATTGAATATCATGGTTTATAGGATTGGGCCTGAAGAATTGATGAGTCTGAAGCTTCAATTTGTTGAGTCTTGTGTCATTACTTGTTTATCACTAAGTTTGCTCAATGAATGTTACAGAATTGGATCACAGCCTCATCAGGATTATGGACCATAAACCCAAAGCAAAAGGAAATCAGGGAAAGGCCTCAAAGCCCAAGAAACACAACAGAAGCTCAATTTAGAAAGTGTATAAATAGGATAGAATTTAAGTTAGTGGGGACTTTTTGGGGGATTTTTGGGGGACACGGAGAACTTTGGATCATTTTCTTTTAGTTTTGTAATTGAATTCAGAGCTATGACTCACTAAACCCCTTTCATTGGGTTAGGGAGCTCTATTGTAATTCAATGAATCAATAATAGTTTTATCTTCTTCTTCAATCTTTTCTCTTGAATTTTGTTAGAAAGCTTCTCGATCTAATTCCATTGGGTAGTTGTCTTGGGAAAGAAACTACCCATAATTGGAATCCTTCGGAACCTTGGGAAAGGAATGGAGGATTCATGCTAGAGAAGCTTTCTCACAGTGAATTGGATTGGGGTTTGGATGGATATTGTGACATGTAATCCTACCAAATTGTGGTTCATGAAACTGTGTGGTATAATCAGTGATCGAGCATCATCTCTTCTTATGAACATTTAAACCAAGGGATTGGGAATTTGTTTGTTTTTAGAGAGAATTGGTGAGCCAAGGGATTGGGATCCAATCATATAAGATTGCCAAGCAAAATTCAATGAATGCATTGGTTGAGGAAGGGATAAAAGTTGTTTTGATTCGGAGATCTCAATATCTCCTAACACCCAATGAACTCCCCATTTCTGATTTACCACTTTCTCTTTACATTCTGCAATTAAATTCATGCAATCACCCCATCCCTTTTAATTTCAGCAATTTAGCTTCTCGCTCTTTAATTCATGCAATTTTACATTCCGCAATTCTCATCTAAATCTTGATTCCGCTCAACTAGAACATACTTCTAATCCGAATTGCTCACTCAACCAATCCTTGTGGGATTCGACCTCACTCTATTGTGAGTTTTTACTTGACGATAACCGGTGCACTTGCCGGAGGGAATTTTGCCGATCGTGCAATTTCCTAAATCGTAGCATATCAAGTTTATGCACATCAGCGAATGATTAATTGGAAGTTCCATCATTGTTGGAATTCTCTCAAGTGTAGTATAAAGAGGTTGTTATTTTCACTTAGTTAACGCTTACTAAATAAAGGAAAGTCAAGTGATTAAGCTAACTCTTATTCGCAAATCCTAGTCGTCTCCCTTGGGAAGGTCTAACGTTAGTAAATAGAGAATTAGCCAACAACTTCCAATTTAACTAATCACTTGAGCATTCCAACTCATGTGTCTCCTTTTAATCAACCCCCATGTCAAGTTGGGAATCTACTCCATTGACATGAAAATTAGTTGCATAGAATTGAACAGGAAATAAAAGGAAGACATGATAGACAATAACTACAATTTAATTAAAAGTAAAAGTAATCCTTTGCATTAATAAACTCTAAAAATAATCCAATTGTAACTCTAAACAAGAATTAAGAATATGGAATAATAAGGGAGTAAGAAAACAAACTAGAATAGTGTCTTCAATGAAGGTAATTACTCTTCTATATCCAAAGCAAAAGCATAAAACTAATAAACTATGAATGTAAAGAAAACATAGAGGAAGAGTAATTTCTCTCTAAATTCAGATCTAAAACTAAAACTACGCTAATGAGAATCTGTGTTGAGTCTCTGCATGTCCCTTGGCTCTAGTCTATATTTCTAGGCCAGAAACTGGGTCAAAACTCGGCCCAAAATCGCCCCCAGCATTTTCTGTTATTTCTGCAGATCACGCATGTCACGCGTACGCATCGCTAGTTGCCTTGGCATGTCACGCGTGCGCGTCAAGCATGCGCACACGTCATCTTGCAAATCTCCAATCCACACGTCCATGTCAGTTACGCGCATGCGTCGCTGCCAATTTCTTCAAGTCGCGCGCACGCGTGAGCCATGTGTGCGCGTCGATGCTCGCTGGTTATCTCCTTTATTTCTTATGCTCCTTCCATTTTTGCAAACTTCCTCTCCATCCTCTAAGCCATTCCTACCCTATAAAGCCTGAAACACTTAACACACGGATCACGGCATCGAATGGTATAAAGGGGAATTAAAATACACAAATTAAAGGCTTTAGGAAGTAAGTTTTTAATCATATAACAGAACTACGAAGGAATTGTAAAATCATGCAAATCAATCCATGTGAATTAAATAGAGCTCCTCCCCCTAATGATTTGGGGTTTAATTGGTCATCGCTCTAAGAACACTTTCAGGAAATTTAAATTGCATGAAAATGAATTGAAAGCAATACGAATAGAAATGTAAATTTGAATCAGAGAACAAGTGTGCAAGAAATTGTGATTACATAAAAGTATAATTGAACTCAGTATAAACAAAGAAGAAAGTGCAGAAAGTAAAATGGTACAAAAGAGAAAATCTACACTAAGCTCTCTGGAGTCTCTAATCCCCCAAAAGAGCTCTGGAGTGTCTAATCCTCCAGCCTCTACTCCTACTCCTACTCCTACTGCTAGTACCAAGGCTCCCTATAAACTATGAAACTAAAGCCTTTATATAGGCTTTCCTAAATTACAAATTGAAATGAAATTGAAAACAAATTATAATTAAATAAAAATTCCTATTCTAGATACTTCTTGTACCTTTGATTGAGTGATGTTAATAGACTTGGAGTGAAGTTAATTAAATCAGAATTTTTCTTCCAGGAGAACGGAGCGCTTTTCAGGAGAGCGGAGCGCTCTTGTACCCACGCGCACGCTTCACCCACGCGTGTGTGCCATTTTGCATTTTAGCACGTTCATGCGTACGTGACACCCACGCGTACGCGTCGCCTTCAGCGCTCTCCAGGAGAAGGCAGCGCTCGCACCAATAGTGCTCTTCCACGCGTACGCGTCACCCGTGCATATGCGTTGTCTTCCAAAAGTGTTACTCTGACGCGTACGCGTCATTCACTCGTACGCGTAACTTGCGAATTTTCCAACTTCATTATCGCAAGTGCTCTTTGAAGAAGAATGTAGTGCTGTTGGCTGGAGCGCTGTTTTGTGAAAACGGAGCAAGCTTCCTTGATTGAATCATGGGCCACGCTTTTAAAAGCTTGGCCTAAGGCTCCAAAGCGTGCTCAAACTCCAAATTGTGTCAAAAATTCTTGTTTTCTTCTTTTGAGCTTAATTTGTGCTTTTTGCTTCTTTTTCTACTTATTTCCTACAAAATTTATGAAATCAAAACCCTAACTAGAAGCACGAAAAAGTTATACACATCAAAAAAACACTCAGAGCACACATTTGATCAGATGCACAACAAAGGCAGAAAGAAAACCAACCTGTAAAGGGGGGAGACGATGAAGTTGAAACAACAACAAGGCCAAAAATCACCCCTCAAAAGAACGAAGCACAAACAATCACTAATGGCGCCACAGGGAGAAGCACGAAAATGTTTAAGTAAAGAGTCCCTGGCGAGCCAGAAAAATAGAAGGGTAAAGAATGGAGTTTCAAAGAAGCAAAGAGGGAAAACAGAAAGCAAAAGTCTTTTTTGAAATTCAAAATGAAAAGAGGGAAAAATGGAACATTAAAGAGTTCATGAGGGATTAAAAACCCTCAAACGTTCCCAAGGCAAGGAATGCACTTTTTCAAAATTAAAGGAGTAAAGAAAAAACGTTCCGCATTCAGAAGGAAGCTCTACAAAAGAGATCAACAAATGCTCGAGCTCAGCTTCTCCAGAGAAGGATTGAAGTCCTAAAACTAAGGACTCGACCTCAAAAGGAAGACCACACTCGAGCAGGGGCACTGTTCGTACCCTTGGTCGAGCTGTCCGACACGGGCTGAGTCGATCGACTTCTTCATGTCAGAACTATCCGACCTCTTCTCAAAAGAGGACGGCCAAATCACTACAGAGGCCCAAGAAGGCCCAGACAAAGGAACACGGCCCAAATCTAAAGGCAGCCAAAGCTTAGAAAGATAAGGATGGTTCCCCTAAAGATAAGATGACTTCACTCAAAGATAAGATAAGATAAGATAACTATCTTATCTCCAGAAAGGTCACTTCACGCCATTATAAATACACTGGAGCACCCAGGTATAACTCATACTCTAATTCTACTAAAAACATGCTTAAAGCCCGTGCTAACTTAAGCATTGGAGTCTCTTGCAGGTACTACCACCCTCCGGTAACGAAGCATCAACGACAGCTCCGGCCACCAGGTCCAACAAGTCGGACACGACAGCTCTGGTCAGCACCGCAGATCTCGTCCGAGATCGACCTACAGTTTTAGGTAACCCTCGGAACAAATACGAATCTCAGACAGCTATCAAATCACAACACTTGGCCGACTTCATTGCCGAGTACACTGATACCCCGGGAACTCCCACAAGATGGAATCTCTACGTGGACGGTTCTTCAAACAAAACTGGGAGTGGCACAGGTGTGATAATAGAAAGCGATCAGGGAACCCAAATCGAACTCTCACTAAAATTCAAATTCCCCGCCTCAAATAATCAAGCTGAATACGAGGCATTACTGGCTGGTTTGAGGCTGGCTAAGGAGATAAGAGTTCAAAAGCTCACCATCTTCAGTGACTCACAAGTAGTTACCTCACAAATAAAAGGGAGCTACCAAGCTAAGGATCCCACCATGAAAAAATATCTGGACAAGACCAGAGAACAGCTCGGACAACTCGGGGGATATGAGGTCCAACATATACCTCGAAAACAGAATGCTCGAGGTGATGCACTCTCAAAACTAGCCACCACCAAACCAGGAGGCAATAATAGAAGCCTCATCCAAGAAACATTGCAAAGCCCATCAATCTTAGAGGAAGAAAAGGTTCTAACCATATCAGGTTAGGATCAAGGGTGGATGACCCCCATAATCAAATACCTCAAAATAGAGACACTCCCCACGGATAAAAAGGAGGCAAAGCGGCTAATACGAGAAGTACAGTACTATACTATAGTGGGCGATGTCTTATATAGGAGAGGGATCTCGACACCCCTCCTAAAATGCGTACCAACTTCCAATACAAGGGAAGTCCTGGAAGAAGTACATAGTGGCATGTGTGGCAATCAATGTGACGTCACCCTGGCCATTTGCAAAGTGGGGGCTCGATCTCCTCGGACCTTTTCCCTAGTGGTCCGAACAAGTCAAGTTTCTCATTGTAGGGGTAGACTATTTCACAAAATGGATTGAGGCAGAGCCCCTAGCTCATGACACCACTCAAAAAAGTCGGAAATTTCTATACAGGAACATTATTACAAGGTTTGGGGTGCCTTGCTCTATTACCACAGATAATGGCAGTCAATTCATTGATACAGGTTTCAGGAACTTGGTAGCTGATTTGAAAATAAAGCACCAATTCACCTCCGTAGAACACCCACAAGCTAACGAACAGGCAGAAGCTGCCAACAAAGTCATACTAGCTGGGTTAAAACGGAGACTACAGGACGCAAAGGGAGCTTGGGCCGAAGAGCTCCCACAAGTCCTATGGGCATATCGGACAACTCTGTACTCTACCACAGGGGAATCACCCTTCCAACTTGCTTACGGAATGGAGACAATGATCCCAGTGGAGATAGAGGAAGGATCCCCCAGAATAATCCTCTACAATGAAGAGGCCAACTCCCAAAATCAAAGGGAAGAGCTCGACCTTCTTCCAAAAGTCTGAGAAAGAGCTTGGATTAGAGAGGAGGCGCTAAAGCGCCGAATGACTTCAAGGTATAATCAGAGGGTAATTGATGAGCGGATAATTTATACGCTTTTTGGCATTATTTTTAGGTAGTTTTTAGTATAATTTAGTTAGTTTTTACTATGTTTTTATTAGTTTTTATGCAAAAATCATATTTCTGGACTTTACTATGAATTTGTGTGTTTTTCTATGATTTCAGATATTTTTTGGCTGAAATTGAGGGACCTGAGCAAAAATCTGATTAAGAGGCTGAAAAAGGACTGCAGATGCTGTTGGATTCTGACCTCCCTGCACTCGAAGTAGATTTTCTGGAGCTACAGAAACCCAATTGGCACGCTCTCAATTGCGTTGGAAAGTAGACATCCAGGGCTTTTCATAAATATATAATAGTCCAAACTTTGGTCAAGTCTTGATGACGCAAACTGGAGTTCAAACGCCAATTTCCTGCCATATTCTGAAGTTAAACACCAGAAACAGGTTACAAACCAGAGTTAAATGCCACAAATAGGCTGCAAGCTGGCGTTTAACTCCAAGAGAAGTTTCTACACGTGTAAAGCTCAATGCTCAGCCCAAACACACACCATGTGGGCCCCGGAAGTGGATTTCTGCATCATTTACTCATTTCTGTAAACCCTAGTTACTAGTTTAGTATAAAAACTACTTTTAGTGATTTATTTCACAATAATCTTTGGACGTTTAGTCCTTAGACCTTGGAGGCTGGCCATTTGGCCATGCCTAGACCTTCATCGCTTATGTATTTTCAACGGTGGAGTTTCTACACCCCATAGATTAAGGTGTGGAGCTCTGCTGTTCCTCATGAATTAATGCAAAGTACTATTGTTTTTCTATTCAATTCAAGCCTATTTCTTCTCTAAGATATTTATTCGCACATAAGAAAATGATGAATGTGATGATTATGTGTCACTCATCACCATTCTCACCTATGAACGCGTGCTTGAAAACCATATCCGTTCTACATGCAAACAAGCTTGAATGTGTATCTCTTGGGTTTCTAATCTAAGATTAAAACCTTCGTGGTATAGGCTAGAATTATTGGCGGCCATTCCTGAGATCCGGAAAGTCTAAACCTTGTCTGTGGTATTCCGAGTAGGATCTGGGAAGGGGTGACTGTGACAAGCTTCAAACTCGCGAGTGTTGGGTGTAGTGACAGACGCAAAAGGATCAATGGATCCTATTCCAACATGATCAAGAATCAACAGATGATTAGCTGTGCGGTGACAGCGCACTTGGACCATTTTCACTGAGAGGACGGACGGTAGCCATTGACAACTGTGATCCCCCAACATACAGCTTACCATGGAAAGGAGTATGAATGATTGAATGAAGGCAGTCGGAAAGTAGAGATTCAGAAGGAGCAAAGCATCTCCATACGCTTATCTGAAATTCTCACCAACGAATTACATATGTATTTCTATCTTATTTTATATGTTATTTGTCTTTTAATTATCAAATCTTCATAACCATTTGAATCTGCCTGACTGAGATTTACAAAGATGACCATAGCTTGCTTCAAGCTGACAATCTTCATGGGATCGACCCTTACTCACGTACGGTTTATTACTTGGATGACCCAGTGCACTTGCTGGTTAGTTGTGTGAAGTTGTGAAGAAGAAGTGAGATTATAATCATGCGCACCAAGTTATTGGCGCCGTTTTAGAGATCACAATTTCGTGCACCACGTTTTTCGCGTCGTTGCCGGGGATTGTTCGAGTTTGGACAACTGACGGTTCATCTTGTTGCTCAGATTAGGTAATTTTATTTTAATTTTAAGTTTTTTTTATTCTTTTTATTTACAAAAAATTTAAAAAAAAATTACAAATAAATTATTCTATGACTTCAAAATTTTTAAGAATGAATTCTAGAGTTTCATGATGATTTGTTGAAGTCTGGCTGGTTGTGAAGCCATGTCTAATCTTTTGGACCGAGGTTTCAACTTATCATCACAAGAGCTTGTTGATTTCTATCAGTCTTACTGTTGAACGTAATGATCTGCTAAAGCTTGGCAGGCCATTGGCCATCTCTAAATTATTGGACCGAAGCATTAGACTAACATTGCATGATTCCTGGAATTCTTATTAAAAATTTTGAAATCCTTATTTTTCTTTTTCCAAATAATTTTAAAAAAATTACAAAAAAAAATTTATAAAATCATAAAAAACCAAAAATTTTATGTTTCTTATTTGAGTCTAATGTCAAATTTTAAGTTTGGTGTCAATTGCATCTTTTTAATTTCGAAAAAAAAATTTCGAAAATTCATGCATGTGTCCTTCATAATCTTCGAGTTATTCTTGATGATTTTCTTTGTTTGATCTTTGAATCTTTATGTTTTGTGTCTTTTCTTGTTTTTCATATGCATTTTCAATTTGTTAGTGTCTAAACATTGAAAATTTCTAAGCTTGGTGTCTTGCATGTGTGTCGTTTCTTAACAATTTTCAAAAATGAGTTCTTGGTGTTCATCTTGACATTCAGAGTGTTCTTGGTGTTCATCTTGACATTCAAAGTGTTCTTACATGTATCAGTAGTTTTAATCTTAATTTCTTGTGTTTTGCATCATTTTTATGTTTTTCTCTCTTTTCACTAAAAATTCAAAAGTAAAAAAAATATCTTTCCCTTATTCTTCTCATAAATTTCGAATATTTGAGTTGACTTATTCAAAAAGTTTTAAAATTTAGTTGTTTCTTATGACTCAAGTCAAATTTTCAATTTAAAAATTCTATCTTTTTCAAATCTTTTTCATTTTTGTATATATTTTCAAAAATTCTAAAAATTGATTTTCGAAATTAATGCTAACAATTAATGTGATTGATTCAAAAATTTTAAGTTTGTTACTTGCCTAATAAGAAAGGTTCAATCTTTAAATTTTAAAATCATATCTTTTAGTTTCTTGTTAGTCAAGTAATCAAACTTTAATTTCAAAATCAAATCTTATTAAATTTCTTTTTCAAATCTTTTTCAAAATAAATTTTAATCATATATTTTTCAAAACTTAATTTCAAAATCTTTTCTAACTTCTTATCTTTTCAAAATTGATTTTCAAATCTTTTTCAATTAACTACTTAATGTTTTGTTTGATTTTAAAAAGTTTTCTATTTCAATCATATCTTTTTCAAAACTACCTAACTACTTTTCTCTCTCTAACATTCGAAAATTCCTTCAAAATTCCTTTCAAATTAACTAATTGTTTTAAATTTTAATTTAATTTTATATTATTTCTCCTTTAAAATTTTGAATTATAACTAATATTTAAAATAAAACAAAAATATTTTTATTTTATTTTGTTTAATTTTTGAATTCTTCCCCCTGTCATCTCTTTCTATTTATTCATTTATCTACTAAGACTTCTCTTCTACTCATAATTCGAACCCCCTCTTCTTCTCTGTGTTCGAATTTTTCTCTTCTCCTTCTTCTATTCTTCTCTTCGTCTACTCACATAAAGGAATCTCTATACTGTGACATAGAGGATTCTTCTTCTTTTTTGTTCTCTTCTTTTTCATATGAGCAGGAGCAAGGATAAGAACATTCTTGTTCAAGCTGACCCGGAACCTGAAAGGACTCTAAAGAGGAAGCTAAGAGAAGCTAAAGCACAACACTCTGGAGAGGACCTGACAGAATTTTTCGAAAAAGAAGGAGACATGGCCGAAGCCAATAACAATGGTGGAGATGCAAGGAAGATGCTTGGTGACTTTATTGCACCCTCTTCTAACTTCTATGGAAGAAGCATCTCAATTCCTGCCTTTGGAGCAAACAACTTTGAGCTTAAGCCTCAATTAGTTTCTCTAATGCAACAGAACTACATGTTTCATGGATTTCCATTGGAAGATCCTCATCAGTTCTTAGTTGAATTCTTGCAAATCTGTGACACTGTCAAGACCAATGGAGTTGATCCCGAGGTCTACAGGCTTATGCTTTTCCCTTTTGCTGTAAGAGACAGAGCTAGAACATGGTTGGATTCACAACCTAAGGAAAGCCTGAAATCTTGGGATAAGCTGGTCAGCACTTTCTTGGCCAAATTCTTTCCACCTCAAAAGATGAGCAAGCTTAGAGTGGAAATTCAAACCTTCAGACAAAAGGAAGGATAATCCCTCTATGAAGCTTGGGAAAGATATAAGCAACTAATCAAAAGGTGTCCTACTGACATGCTTCCAGAATAGAGCATCATATGTATATTCTATGATGGTCTGTCTGAGTTGTCAAAAATGTCATTGGACTATTCTGTAGGAGGATCTCTTCATCTGAAATCCCATGCAGAAGCTCAGGAACTCATTGAAATGGTTACAAATAACCAGTTCATGTACACCTTTGAGAGGAGTCCTGTGAACAATGGGATGCCTCAGAAGAAGGGAGTTCTTGAAATTGATACTCTGAATGCCATATTGGCTCAGAACAAAATATTGACTCAGTAAGTCAATATGATTTCTCAGAGTCTGAATGGTTTGCAAGCTGCATCCAATAGTACTAAAGAAGCATCTTCTGAAGAAGGAGCTTATGATCCGGAGAACCCTGTAATGGCATAGGTGAAATACATGGGAGAACCCTATGGAAACACCTATAATCCTTCATGGAGAAATCATCCAAATTTCTCATAGAAGGACCAACAGAAGCCTCAACAAGGCCTCAACAATAACGGTGGAAGAAATAGGATTAACAATAGCAAGCCTTTTCTATCATCTTCTCAGCAACAGACAGAGAATTCTGAACAGAGCCATTCTGGCCTGGCAACCCTAGTCTCTGATCTATCTAAGACCACACTAAGTTTCATGAATGAAACAAGGTCCTCCATTAGAAATTTGGAGGCACAATTGGGTCAGCTGAGTAAGAAGATTACTGAAACTCCTCCCAGTACTCTCCCAAGCAACATAGAAGAAAACCCCAAGAGAGAGTGCAAGGCCATAACCATGACCAACATGGCCGAACCTGAAAAGAGTGAGGAGGACATGAGTCCTAGTGAGAAAAGCCTCATGGGATGTCCTATAGATAGAAAAGAGTTTCCCTTTGAGGAACTAAAGGAATTTGAGGCTCATACAGAGACCATCACTGAAGAGGATGAACTCTGATGAATATTCTTCCTCTGAAGAGGATGAAGACATCACTGAAGAGCAAGTTGCTAAGTATCTAGGAGCAATCATGAAGCTGAATGTCAAGTTATTTGGTAATGAGACTTGGGAGGATAAACCCCCTTGCTCACCAATGAGCTGAATGCATTAATAAGGCAGACATTACCTCAGAAGAAACTGGATCCCGAAAAATTCTTCATACCTTGTACCATAGGCACCATGACCTTTGAGAAGGCTCTGTGTGACCTGGGGTCAGGGATAAACCTCATGTCACTCTCTGTAATGGAGAAACTAGGAATCTTTGAGGTACAAGCTACAAGAATCTCACTAGAGATGGCAAACAAATCAATGAAACAGGCTTATGGACTATTAGAGGACGTGCTAGTGAAGGTTGAAGGCCTTTACATCCCTACTGATTTCATAATCCTAGACACTGGGAAGGATGAGGATGAATCCATCATCCTTGGCAGACCCCTCCTAGCCACAGCAAAAGCTGTAATTGATGTTGACAGAGGAGAGTTGGTCCTTCAGTTGAATGAGGACTACCTTGTATTTAAGACTCAAGGTTCTCCTTCTGCACCCATGGAGTGGAAGCATGAAAAGCTTATCTCAATACAGAGTCAAACAAAACCCCCACATTCAAACTCTAAGTTTGGTATTGGGAGGCCACAACCAAATTCTAAGTTTGGTGTTGAGAGGCTCCAACCTTGCTCTGATTATCTGTGAGGCTCCATGAGAGCTCACTGTCAAGCTATTGACATTAAAGAAGCACTTTTTGGGAGGCAACCCAACGTTGTTTAATTATATCTATTTATTTTCCATTGTTATTTTATGTTTTCTTTAGGTTGATGAGCATGTGAAGTCACAAAAACAACTGAAAAATCAAAAACAGAATGAAAAGTAGCATTAAAACAGCTCACCCTAGAGGAAGAGCTTACTGGCATTTGAAGCATCAGACTGGCGTTTAACGCCAGAAAGAAGCATCAAGCTGGCGTTAAACACCAGAAACAGGCACCAGACTGGCGTTTAACGCCAGAACAGAGCACCAAGTTGGCGTTAAACGCCAAGAAAGGGAGAAAAGCTGGCGTTTAACGCCAGAAACAAGCAGTAGTCTGGCGTTAAACGCCAGGATTGCACTCTAAGGGCATTTTTGAACGCCTCAATGGAGCAGGAATGATAAGTCCTTGACCCCTCAGGATCTGTGGGCCCCACAGGATCCCCACCTACCCCACCTCTTCTTCTCTCCCCTTTACCAATCACCTCCATATCTCTTCTTTAAATACCCTTCACCAATCACCTCATTCACTCTTCCCCAAAAACCCCACCTACCTCCGAATTCAAAATCCTTTCCCTCCCAAACCCAACCCTAATACATAAAACCTAACCCTCCCCCCACCCCTATATAAACCCCTCACCACTCCTTCATTTTCACACATTACAACCACTACTTCTACCCCCTTGGCCGAACCATATATCTCCCTCCATCTCCTCCATTTTCTTCTTCTTCTACTACTTTCTTTCTTCTTTTGCTCGAGGACGAGCAAACCTTTTAAGTTTGGTGTGGTAAAATCATTGCTTTTTGTTTTTCCATAACCATTAATGGCACCTAAGGCCAGAGAAACCTCAAGAAAGTGGAAAGGGAATGCAATTGCTTCCACCTCTGAGTCATGGGAGATGGAAAAATTCATCTCAAAGGTCCAACAAGACCACTTCTATGAAGTTGTGGCCAAGAAGAAGGTGATCCCTGAGGTCCCTTTTAAGGTCAAAAAGGGCGAATATCCGGAGATCCGAGAAGAGATTAGAAGAAGAGGATGGGAAATTCTCTCCAATCCTATTCAACAAGTCGGAATCTTAATGGTTCAAGAGTTCTATGCAAACGCATGGATCCCTAGAAACTATGATCAAAGTATGAACCCGAAACCAAAGAATTGGCTTACGATGGTTCGGGGGAAATACTTAGATTTCAGTCCGGAAAATGTAATGTTGGCGTTCAGCTTGCCAATGATGCAAGAAAACGCACACCCCTACACTAGAAGGATCAACTTTGATCAAAGGTTGGACTAAGTCCTCATGGACATATGTGTGGAAGGAGCTCAATGGAAAGTTGACTCAATAGGCAAGCCGGTTCAATTGAGAAGACCGGACCTTAAGCCTGTAGCTAGAGGATGGTTGGAGTTCATCCAACGCTCTATCATTCCTACTAGCAACCGATCCGAAGTAACTGTGGATCGGGCCATCATGATCCATAGTATCATGATTGGGGAGGAAGTGGAAGTTCATGAGATTATACCTCAAGAACTCTACAAGGTGGCTGACAAGTCCTCCACTTTGGCAAGGTTAGCTTTTCCTCACCTCATTTGTCTCGTCTGCAATTCGGCTGGGATTGTCATACAGGGAGACATCCTCATTGAAGAGGACAAGCCAATCACTAAAAATAGGATGGAGCAAACAAGAGAGCCCACTCATGGACCTCAACAAGAGCATGAGGAAGTACATCATCATGAAATCCCTGAGATGCCTCAAGGGATGCACTTTCCTCCACAAAACTATTGGGAGAAAATTAACACCTCCCTAGGAGAATTGAGTTCCAACATGGGACAACTAAGGGTGGAGCATCAAGAGCACTCCATCATTCTCCATGAAATTAGAGAAGATCAAAGAGCTATGAGGGAGGAGCAACAAAGGCAAGGAAGAGACATAGAGGAGCTCAAGAGCACCATTGGTACTTCAAGAGGAAGAAGACGCCACCCTCCCTAAGGTGGACCCGTTCCTTAATCTCATTGTCTATTTATTTCTTTTTCTGTTTTCATTCTCTATGCTTTATGTTTATTTATGTTTGTGTCTTTATTACATGATCATTAGTGTCTAGTGTCTATGCCTTAAAGCTATGAATGTCCTATAAATCCATCACCTTTCTTAAATGAAAAATGTTTTAATTACAAAAGAACAAGAAGTACATGATTTCGAATTCATCCTTGAAATTAGTTTAATTATTTTGATGTGGTGACAATACTTTTTGTTTTCTGAATGAATGCTTGAATAGTGCATATGTCTTTTGAATTTGTTGTTTATGAATGTTAAAATTGTTGGCTCTTGAAAGAATAATGAAAAAGGAGAAATGTTATTGATAATCTGAAAAATCATAAAATTGATTCTTGAAGCAAGAAAAAGCAGTAAAGAACAAAGCTTGCGAAAAAAATGGCATAAATAAAAGAAAAAAAAGAAAGAAAAAGAAAAAGCAAGCAGAAAAAGCCAAGAGCTCTTTAAACCAAAAGGCAAAAGAAAAAATCCAGTAGCCCTTAAAACCAAAAGGCAAGGGTAAAAGGATCCAAGGCTTTGAGCATTAATGGATAGGAGGGCCTAAAGGAATAAAATCTTGGCTTAAGCGGCTAAACCAAGCTGTCCCTAACCATGTACTTGTGGCATGAAGGTGTCAAGTGAAAAGCTTGAGACTGAGTGGTTAAGGTCGTGGTCCAAAGAAAAAAAAAGTGTGCTTAAGAACCCTGGACACCTCTAATTGGGGACTCTAGCAAAGCTGAGTCACAATCTGAAAAGGTTCACCAAGTTATGTGTATGTGGCATTTATGTATCCGGTGGTAATACTGGAAAACAAAGTGCTTAGGGCCACGGCCAAAACTCATAAAGTAGCTGTGTTCAAGAATCAACATACTGAACTAGGAGAATCAATAATACTATCTAAATTCTGAGTTCCTATAGATGCCAACCATTCTGAACTTCAAAGGATAGAGTGAGATGCCAAAACTGTTCAGAGGCAAAAAGCTACTAGTCCCGCTCATCTAATTGGAGCTAAGTTTCATTGATAGTTTAAAATTTATAGTATATTCTCTTCTTTTTATCCTATTTGATTTTCAGTTGCTTGGGGACAAGCAACAATTTAAGTTTGGTATTGTGATGAGGGGATAATTTATACGCTTTTTGGTATTATTTTTAGGTAGTTTTTAGTATAATTTAATTAGTTTTTACAATGTTTTTATTAGTTTTTATGCAAAAATCACATTTCTGGACTTTACTATAAGTTTGTGTGGTTTTCTATGATTTCAGGTATTTTCTGGCTGAAATTGAGGGACCTGAGCAAAAATCTGATTTAGAGGCTGAAAAAGGACTGCAGATGCTGTTGGATTCTGACCTCCCTGCACTCGAAGTGGATTCTCTGGAGCAACAAAAACCCAATTGGCGCGCTCACAATTGCGTTGGAACGTAGACTGATAAACCCATATTTTATGATATATATTGTGCTCAATTCAAGAGATTTATTCAATCCTTCACCCACTTATTCATGTAAATTGCATGGTTTTACTTTTCCTTCCTTATTATGTGATACTAGCGGCTCAACAGGCACTAACGTGCCTGTTCAGTCGCTTTTCTATTGTTTTTAAGAAATTAATTTTATTTTTCTGTTAATATATTATTTACTTTTCAAATTTATTAGATAAATATTTTTTTATTTTAATATTGACGTGATCTTATTTATATCATATTTTGTTGAAATTAAAATTACTATAAAACACTTTAAAATGTTAAATTATAAAACCACACAATAAAGAGATAATATAAAATCGTCATAGTTAAAGTTCTAGGTAATATATGAGGTGAAATATTCGATAGAGTAAATTTTTATTCTCAACTATTCTAAAATATACAAAAAGTATTTTCTGAATGATAATGCTTCTATTGTATTTCTTTAAAAGTTTTGAATGTCGTCTATTAATTTATAATATTTTTAATTTAATTTTTTAAATTTGTTATGACAAAATAACGATATGATGAAGTTTTTGTCCGCTAAAATTGCGAAAATATTTTTAAAAATTAGTTTATTCATTGTACTTTATTTTGTTTTTTTTTTGGGTGTTTATGTTATATTCCATACATTATTGAATTTTAATTTGATAATTTTTTTATCATCAAGGACTTATTATTTAGTTACTGTAATTTAATTAAGATTTATTTTTCATCACTAAATAATGTTATGTGTATTACGGTTATTGCCATTAAATAATATTTGTAGTAGCATTTTTTTAGTTTGTACTTAAATTAGTTATTCAATAAAAATTTGTCCGATAACTCATAAAAATATATACAATGTTATCTATATTTTTAATTTGACGATTTTTAGTTTAGTTACCTATTGACTTATAATATTTAATATAGTATTTTGATATTTTTTAAAAAATTAGAACACATTTTTCCATGACCAAATTTTACTATCTATTAAATTTTTAATTGGGTAAAGATTCTATAATAAAAAGGATCTATATAATTTATACAATACATTAATAAATACATGAGATAAAATAAGACATATTTTTGTACTATTTTACAATAGTTGTTATTTTGTGTTTAAGGTAGATCTTTTCTAATTTTACTATTTAATTTTAAAAGATATATGTTGTTACCAAAATTTTATTACAAAGTTATTGTTATTATTAGTCTTACGAATGTATTGCCTATTTAAAATTTATAGTATTTGTTAATTATTTGTTTTATTTTTTTATTATGGACTTCATAATTTTGTTTAACATTAGGCATTTTATATAATAGTGCACAATATCAAACTTCTTAATTTATTCAATACAAAAAATATTTTAAATGAATATTATGCGATGAAGATAAAATATTAAAAATATAAGTAGAGTATGTGAGTACTAACTTCATATTTGCATGGCTTTTAGTATTATTTGTAACTGGTTCATTATAAGAGATTGATTGAGGCATTGAATTAGTAGCAGTGGTGTATGTCTCGACCTACACTAATACAAAAAAAATACAAACTTAATATGTTGTAGATTATCTTAAAAGAATTAAAAATTAGTTCTCAAAAATCAAATCAAATCGCGTAAATTAAGTTAATTAATTTTGTTAATCTTCTATATTAAGATTTAATGTATAGGCAAAATGACTTAAAACGACGTTATTACATGTTTTGAATATATAGGGTACTAACCAGTTAGGACATCACCACATCTTTTACTTGAACAACTTCATTATAATATGATTCCAGACCTATATTTTTAAAGAGCAATACAGATAATAAGCATAATTTGAATTCATAAGATTAAAATTAGTTATCATGATTAAAGTTAACTTTTATGTCGTGTATAAAGGTAATTTTAATTATTTTAAATTTGTTTAATTTTATTCTGAAACAGAGAATATTTTAAAAATAATATTCTTCTATTATATTTTTTTCATTGATTTTTTTCAAAGTTTGAATATCGTCCATTAATTTGTGACATTTTTAAATTTATTTTTTAAATTTATTATGATAAATTAACAATATGATGAGTATTTTATCCGTTAAGATTGCAGAAATATTTTTTAAAAAATAGTTTATTTGTTATACTCTAATTTATCTTTATTTTTTGTGTTTATATTTTAATATTTCACATTAGAAATTTATTACATATTTAATATTATTAAATTAATATATTTTTAATAATAAATAATGTTACGTGTCTCATGATTATTAATATTATTGGTTGATATAGTAGCATTTTTTTATAATTGATATTTAAGATAGTTATTCAATAAAAATTGATTCAGTAACTCATATAAATATGTAGAGCGTTATCTATGTTTTTAATTTTAGAATTTGAAAATTATTTATCCAATCACTGTTTGTAATATTTAATATAGTATTTAGATTTTTTATAAAATTATGACCCATTTTACCGTGATCAAATTTTGGCATTTGTTAAATTTTTAAATGAAAAATAATTTTATAATAAGAATGATTAATTTTTATTTATGCCATGTATTTAAATACATGAGATGAAATATCAATATTCTTGTATTCTTCTTCTATCATTATGTTTGTATTTAAGTCAGAATTCTCCTGGTTTTATTTTTAAATTATAAAAAATATATATTATTACCAAAATTTTAAAATATGAAAATATATAAATTAAAATAAAAACTAAAAAAATTAAATTAAAGTATATTAAAAATCATTATGTTACATTAATTTAACACAATATATAAATATTATTTTGATAATAAAATTATTATGTTTGACAACTTTTTATAATTATCTTATAACGTAGTATTTTTGTATTTAAAATGACTTTATTTATTTTTTTTAATATGAGAATGCAAATGCATCTTTTTTTTATTTTTAATATTTTATCCCAAGCATCTACATTAATTTGAAACATAAATATATTTTTTTTGTAATAAATTTATAATAAAAGTTTTAGTTAAAGAGTACTCAATACTTCTTTTAATAATTTAGAGCAAAAAATTTATTTTTATTTTATAGTTATTACTCTGTAAAATATATTTAATCATTCAAATTTAAAAATACACATGGCAAAAAAATAAGCGATATGTTAATATTTTTTCTCTTTATTCTATTTGTTATTATTAGTTTTATGAATACATTGTTTATTTTAATTTTTTAATTATTTATATACTATATGATAAAGATGAAATATTAAAAAAATTATTATTTTGTCCACTAAATTTATTTTATAAAATAAATTATGTAAGGATATACGAAGTCTAAAAAAAATTGGCCACCAAATTCTAGTAACTTTTTGTATTTTTTAGTAAGGAGTGCTCTGTTATATATGTAATTTTTTTTAAGTTAAATAATAAGCATCAAAAATATATAAATAGTGTATATTAATTTAATTAATTTTGTTATAGAATACCAACCAATTATGTTACTATGACATCTGTTATTTGTACCAATTTCATTATCATGCGCTTTCAATTCTAGAATTTTCAAAGAGTAGAATACAGATTTTAAGCAAAAATTGAATCTATAGTCGAAAAAAATTAAATTATCATAAGACATGTTAAGTTTTATGTTACCTGAAACAAAATGATGATGATGATGATGATGGGTGGCTCTTATCATTTGTCTAATTGTAGTTAATTATGTATTTGACAATGGATTTGGAATAGGAATTATATTAGTTGATATAATATGATTGCTGATTCGTTGAATTTTCCAATTATAATTGTCAGAACATAAGGTTGCAAG
Source organism: Arachis ipaensis (assembly GCF_059453495.1). NCBI lineage: Eukaryota > Viridiplantae > Streptophyta > Magnoliopsida > Fabales > Fabaceae > Arachis > Arachis ipaensis. The sequence continues at coordinate 84,503,276 of NC_142440.1, forward strand.
AGCATGATTGAAAGTGAAACAGATATTTAACTCTCTTGAGTAAAGTACGATTGAAGGCGCAGAAGTTTTTGTTATCGAAAGTGAATAAAGTACGATTGAAGGCGCATAAGTTTTTGTTATCGAAAGTGAATCGATATTTAAATTGAGTACGTATTAATAGTTTTTTTTATTGAAAGTGAATCAACTTTAAATTCTGTCGTGGTTGAAAGTGAATCAGTTTTAAATCTGTCGTGGGTTAAAGCCAGTTTTTGAAAAAAATAAAATAAAATAAAAAGAATTGATGATGTTTTTAAATTTTAAGTCCTGTCATATGATAAAGCCAATTTTTAATAAAAAGAAAACAGGGATAAAATAAGAAGAAAAAATTGGATACCACAATTATTATACATTGGTATAGATAATATTTTTTTAGTAATTATTCATTAATAAATGTTGCATTAACGATTCTGTTTATTATATTTCAATGTGTTTATTTCAATTAGACTCAATAAATTACCAAAATTCAAACTTATTATCTTGAACTTCTTCCTTGATCATGTGATTAGAATCGTTTAACAGAAGATCTTCAGACCAAAAAATCTTTAAAGTAAAAGAAAAATACAATAAAACATATTAGAAAACCTAAAAAAATAAAATAATTTTTAAAATAGAATATATATATATATATATATATATATATATAAGAAAAATAATAAATTAAAACTTACTTGGTCTATGACATAGAAAAATAAAGAGAACGAAATAATCATGAAAGTTGAAATAACAAAAAATATATAACACAATTCTTATCTTAACACATTTAAATGTTATATGTCAATCTAATAATTAATAAAAAATAATATTATCCAATGTAAAATAGATTAAAAATAAGAAAGAGATTAACAAAATCAATTAACAAAGTTCTTATCTTAAGTTGCCAGATTATTTAAAAAATCAATTAACAAAGTTCGTATCTTACTATATTTATTGTATCTCACTATATTTATTATATTTATTGTGTTATATGTGAATCTAATAATTAATAAAAAATAATATTTTTTAATATAGAACATATTAAAAATAAAGAAAAAAATTAATAAAATATACGTAGAGATTTTTCATTCTACCATTGGTAAATATAAATTTTTTTACATCTTTTATATGCCAATCATATGACAGATGAATAATATAAAATTAATTAATCTTTTTACAATAATTTAAAAAATTAGTAAATGTCAATTTTAGTACTTTTTATAAATAAATGTCAAATTTAATACTCTACATAATTAATAGTTTAGATAGTTTAGAAAATTATAAACATAGACTTTAATAATACGTATCAATTAATAAACATAGACTTTGATAATACGTATCAAACAATGCAAAAAAAATATTGATAAATTTTAATAAATATAGAATATATTTATAGATAAATTTCAATACTATAGAATATATTTGAGTAGTAGTGCTCGATCTATAATTATACAAAAAAAATACAAACTTTAGATGTAAAAATGGAATAAGATAAAGAGTACTTGTCCTTTGAATTTTTTTTAAAAATTAAAAATTAGTACTCATAACGTCTATTATTACTCAAAAGGTACCTGTATTTGGCAATGGAATTGGCATAGAAATTGTATTAACTTCCTTGTCAAATTTTCTCACGATGATTTGCAGGTGTCCCTTTCTTAGTAAATATATGTCAGAACCAAAAGATAGCAGCAAGATGCAGAAAAAAGGATCGACAACAGTGAGGAATATTTATAAGTGGAGCAGTTATTTATTTTCCTCACGATTGCAGCAGTTATTTAATGGGTTAATGATTTTTTTTTAATTATAAACAAAAATGTATTATTACTATTTTATCCATAAATTTGATTTGTAAAATGAATTATTTGAGGGCAAATGGTGTCTATAAAAATTGGACACCAAACTCTAGTATTGCCTTTATATATTGGTATAGATATGTGAATTACATGTTTCCTATGCTTTGAAATTATTTATTTTAATTACCTTTTATTACCATTCGATGTCGTCATTTGTGTGTTAAGTAGTTTCCGATCTTCTAAGGCAGGAATGACTTAAAGGATGGAAAGGAAACATACAAAAATGGAAGGAAAGCACAAAATGGAGTTTTTGAAGAAACTAGCAGCGACGCGAACGCATGGACTACGCGGCCGCATGCCTAGCGCGAAAAGACAGCGACGCGAGCGCATGACTGACGCGGACGCGCGCTATGAGCAGAACACAGATGACGCAGACGCATGACCTAAGCGAAAGCGTGACAAGGAAAACTCCAAATGACGCGACCGCGTGACCCACACGGACGCGTGACAGACGCCACGCACCAGAAATCACAGAAAATGCTCCCAGCAATTTCTGAAGCCCTTTTTGGCCCAGATCCAAGTCCAGAAGGTAGAGATTAGAGGTGATGAAGTGGGGGAATGCATCCATTCAGCAGGAGATCTCTAATTATTCACTTTTCATGGTTTAGATGTAGTTTTTAGAGAGAGAGGTTCTCTCCTCTCTCTTAGGTTTTAGGATTAGGGTTTCTTTTAATTTCATTGCTTCAATACCAGGTTCAATATTTTCCTTTAATTAATGTTTCTCCTCTATTTTTAGTTATTCCAATGCTTTTACTTGTTAATGTTCCAAATTGGCTTATGAACCATTTATGTTTAGATTTGAATTTTTATTTAATATAAATTGAGGTATTTCAGTTTATGACTGCTTTCTTTTATTCATGTTACTGTTGCTTCCAGTCTGAAGACATTTTATTCGAGTAAGTTTACTTTTCCCCTTTTGGGTTTGGTTGATTAATTGACAACTCTTGAGTTATCAAACTCAACGTGATTGATAATTGTTGTCTTTGCTAATTGAATTGAACTTCAATAAACTCCAGTCCTTTCTTAGGAAATGACTAGGACCGGAGGATCAAACTAATTAGTCACTTGACCTTCCTTTGCTTTAGTAAATGCAAACTAAGTGGGATTAAAACTCAATTCTCATCACCATTGATAAGGATAACTAGGATAGCACTTCCAATTTCTCATACCTTGCCAAGAGTTTATTTTACAGTTATTTATTTATTTTATTTGTCATTTAAATTACTTGTTCCTTACTTTCAAAACCCCAATTTACAAAACTCATTACCAATAATAAGAATATACCTCCCTGCAGTTCCTTGAGAAGACGACCAGAGGTTTAAATACTTCGGTCATCAATTTTAAAAGGGGTTTGTTACTTGTGACAACCAAAAAATTTGTAAGAAAGGACTTTTGTTGGTTTAGAAGCTATACTTGCAACGAGAATTTATTCTGAATTCTAGACCACGCAAAAGTTCCTCTCTCTTCAAAATGGCGCCGTTGCTGGGGAACTGCAAACGTGTGCCTTATTATTGGTTATTGTAAATATTTTTTTATTTGTTTAATTGTTTTTGTTTTTCTTTTTTACCTCTTTTAGCTACTATGAACTCTCACCCCTCTCGCTTTGAGTTTGGTTCTAATATTGTTGAAGGGAACGGAAGTTATAGCAGGAACATGCATCAAGGTCAGAGAAATCAAAGATGGATGGAGCCAAGAGGATTTGATGAACCCTTTAGGCAACAACACCCTCCAAGATATCATGGACAAAGACCATTCTACAATGCATACCAAGCTGATAGATATGGTGGACAACCTTGTAACTACCAACAAGCCCCACCCTGTGCCTATAGACCATCCTCTCAACATAACTTTGAACCACCACACTCACAAGCTCCTTTTCACCATTCACCACCATATGATCCTTATTTACCCCAATTCTAATCCAATTACTCCCAAACACCACCACTTCCCTATGTACCATGTCCAAATCCATCACCTCGAGAATCACAAGTTCGCCTCAAGGAAACAGTAGATCAACTTCATACAACCCTTCATCAGCTGGAGCAAGCAATCCATCAATTATCTTCAAGACGTTTAGACACTCATGGAACTCCAATTGTCTTATGTGGAGAATCTAATGACAAATGTAGCATGAAGGAGACACTAGAAACCCCAGAGGGCAGTAATGAGCATAACTTTGTTCTGCAATAATTGGAGGAAGCTCAAATTATCCAAGAAGAAGAAGTACTGATTGAAGATTTAGGAGATGCTGAACCTCCATGGGAATCCAGAGTTGTGAAGAATTCCATCAAGGACGTTACAATTGATGCTAAGGAGGCATCTTCTGAGGAAGAAGCTTATGATCCTGAGAACCCTGCAATAGCAGAGTTAAAATACATGGGTGAACCATATGGAAACACCTACAATCCATCATGGAGAAGTCACCCAAATCTCTCATGGAAGGATCAAAAGCCTCAACAAGGCTTTAATAATGGTGGAAGAAACAGGTTTAGCAATAGCAAGCCTTTTCCATCATCCACTCAGCAACAGACAGAGAATTCTGAGCAAAATCTATCTAGCTTAGCAAATTTAGTCTCTGATCTATCTAAGGCCACTGTGAGTTTCATGAATGAAACAAGGTCTTCCATTAGAAATTTGGAAGCACAAGTGGGCCAGCTGAGTAAAAGGATCACTGAAATCCCTCCTAGTACTCTCCCAAGCAATACAGAAGAGAATCCAAAAGGAGAGTGCAAGGCCATTGAATTAATTACCATGGCCGAACCCACAAGAGAGGAGAAGGACGTGAATCCCAAGGAGGAAGACCTCCTGGGACGTCCAGTGATCAATAAGGAGCTTCCCTCTTAGGAACCTAAGGAATCTGAGACTCATCTAGAGACCATAGAGATTCCATTGAACCTCCTTATGCCATTCATGAGCTCTGATGAGTATTCCTCTTCTGAAGAGAATGAGGATGTTACTGAAGAGCAAGTTGCCATGTTCCTTGGTGCAATCATGAAGCTAAATGCCAAATTATTTGGTATTGAAACTTGGGAAGATGAACCTCCCTTGTTCACCAATGAACTAAGTGATCTGGATCAACTGACATTGCCTCAGAAGAGACAGGATCCTGGAAAGTTCATAATACCTTGTACCATAGGCACCATGATCTTTAAGGCTCTGTGTGACCTTGGTTCAGGAATAAACCTCATGCCCCTCTCTGTAATAGAGAAACTGGGAATCTATGGGGTGCAAGCTGCTAAAATCTCATTAGACATGGCAGACAATTCAAGAAAACAGGCTTATGGACAAGTAGAGGACGTGTTAGTAAAGGCTGAAGGCCTTTACATCCCTGCTGATTTCATAGTCCTGGATACTGGAAAGGAAGAGGATGAATCCATCATCCTAGGAAGACCTTTCCTAGCCACAGCAAGAGCTGTGATTGATGTGGACAGAGGAGAATTGATCCTTCAATTAAATAAGGACAACCTTGTGTTTACAACTCAAGGATCTCTCTCTGCATCCATGGAGAGGAAGCAGAAAAAGCTTCTCCCAAAGCAGAGTCAACCAAAGCCCCCACAGTCAAACTCTAAGTTTGGTGTTGGGAGGCCACAACCAAACTCTAAGTTTGGTGTCAAACCCCCATATTTCAAACTCTAAGTTTGGTATTGGGAGGTCTCAACAAAGCTCTGCACATCTGTGAGGCTCCATGAGAGCCCACTGTCAAGCTATTGACATTAAAGAAGCGCTTGTTGGGAGGAAACCCAATGTTTATTTATCTAATTTTATTTTTGTTTTTCATGTTTTCTTAGGTTCATGATCATGTGGAGTCACAAAATAAACAAAAAATTTAGAAACAGAATCAAAAATAGCGGAAGAAAAATCACACCCTGGAGGAAGCACCTGTCTGGCGTTCAACACCAGAACAGGGCAGTATCTGGGTGCTGAATGCCCAAAATGGGCAGCATCTGGGCGCTGAACGCCCAGAACAAGCATGGTTCTGGCGTTCAATGCCGAAAATGGGCAACAAATGGGCGTTGAACGCCCAAAATGGGCACCAACCTGGCGCTGAACGCCCAGAGTTGTGTGCAAGGGCATTTTGCATGTCTAAATTGGTGCAGGGATGTAAATGCCTTGACATCTCAGGATCTGTAGACCCCACAGGATCCCCACCTTCCTTCCTCATAATCCTAGTTTTTTTTTCCACATCTTCTTCTTCATTTATTCCTTCTTCTTTTGCTCGAGGGAGAGTAACATTCTAAGTTTGGTGTGGTAAAACAATTATGTAAAGGATCTATAGCTCAGTGGTAGAACATGTGGCTGCAAATCAAGAGATCCCTGAGATACCTCAGGGGATGCACTTCCCTCCACATAATTATTAGAAGCAACTGAGGATAGAAATACCAAAAATCACTAGGAATCAAGCCACAAAGGCAAGGAAGAAACATAGAAGAGCTCAAGAACATCATTGGTTCCTCAAGAAGGAAACGCCATCATCACTAAGGTGGACTCATTCCTTGTTCTTACTTTCTCTGTTTTTCGTTTTCTATGTTAAGTGCTTATCCATGTTTCTGTCTTCACTACATGATCATTAGTAGTTAGTAACTATGTCTTAAAGTTATGAATGTCCTATGAATCCATCACCTTTCTTAAATGAAAAATGTTTTAATTCAAAAGAACAAGAAGCACATGAGTTTTGAATTTATCCTTGAACTTAGTTTAATTACATTGATGTGGTGACAATGCTTCTTGTTTTCTGAATGTATGCTTAAACAGTGCATATGTCTTTTGAAGTTGTTGTTTAAGAATGTTAAATATGTTGGCTCTTGAAAGAATGATGACAAGGAGACATGTTATTTAATAATCTGAAAAATCATAAAAATGATTCTTGAAGCAAGAAAAAGCAGCAAAGAACAAAGCTTGCAGAAAAAAAAAGAAAAGAAAAAAATATAGGCGAAAAAAAAATAGAAAGAAAAAGCAAGCAGAAAAAGCCAATTACCCTTAAAACCAAAAGGCAAGGGTAAATAAAAAGGATCCCAAGGCTTTGAGTATCAGTGGATAGGAGGGCCTAAAGGAATAAAATCCTGGCCTAAGCGGCTAAACCAAGCTATCCCTAACCATGTGCTTGTGGCGTGAAGGTGTCAAGTGAAAACTTGAGACTGAGCGGTTAAAGTCAAGGTCCAAAGCAAAAAAAAGAGTGTGCTTAAGAACCCTGGACACCTCTAATTGGGGACTTTAGCAAAGCTGAGTCACAATCTGAAAAGGTTCACCCAATTATGTGTCTATGGCATTTATGTATCCGGTGGTAATACTGGAAAACAAAGTACTTAGGGCCACGGCCAAGACTCCTAAAGAAGCTGTGTTCAAGAATAATCATACTGAACTACGAGAATCAATAACACTATCTGAACTCTGAGTTCCTATAGATGCCAATCATTCTAAACCTCAATGGATAAGGTGAGATGCCAAAACTATTCAAGTGGCAAAAAGCTACAAGTCCCGCTCATCTGATTGAAGTTATGTTTCATTGATAGTTTGGAATTTATAGTATATTCTCTTCCTTTTATCCTATTTGATTTTCAGTTGCTTGGGGACAAGCAACAATTTAAGTTTGGTGTTGTGATGAGCGGATTATTTATACGCTTTTTGGCATTGTTTTTAGTATGTTTTTAGTAGGATCTAGTTACTTTTAGGGATGTTTTCATTAGTTTTTATGTTAAATTCACATTCTAGACTTTACTATGAGTTTGTGTGTTTTTCTGTGATTTCAGGTATTTCTGGCTGAAATTGAGGGACTTGAGCAAAAATCAGATTCAGAGGTTGAAGAAGAACTGCTGATGCTGTTGGATTCTGACCTCCCTGCACTCAAAATGGATTTTCTGGAGCTACAGAACTCAAAATGGCGCGCTTTTAATTGCATTGGAAAGTAGACATCCAGGGCTTTCCAGAAATATATAATAGTTCTTAATTTGCCCGTGTTTAGATGACGCAAATTGGCGTTCAACGCCAGCTCTCTGCCCAATTCTGGCGTCCAGCGCCAGAAACAAGTTGCTGGCGTTCAACTCCAAGAATGACCTCTCCACGTGTAGACTTCAAGCTCAGCCCAAGCACACACCAAGTGGGCCCCGGAAGTGGATTTATGCATCAAATACTTACTTCTGTAAACCCTAGTGACTAGTTTATTATAAATAGAACTTTTTATCATTGTATTCGTAGTCTTGGTTACTCCGGTTCCCCTCTGGGGCCGAGACCAATGAACTCCATTATCACTTATGTATTTTCAATGGTAGAGTTTCTGCACTCCATAGATTAAGGTGTGGAGCTCTGCTGTTCCTCAAAGATTAATGCAAAGTACTACTGTTTTCTATTCAATTCATCTTATTTCGCTTCTAAGATATTCATTCGCACTTCAACCTAAATGTGATGAATGTGACAATCATCATCATTCCCTATGAACGCGTGCCTGACAACCACTTCCGTTCTACATTAGATTGAATGAGTATCTCTTAGATCTCTTAATCAGAATCTTCGTGGTATAAGCTAGATTGATGGCAACAGTCATGAGAGTCCGGAAAGTCTAAACCTTGTCCGTGGTATTCCGAGTAGGACTCTGGGATTGAATGACTGTGACGAACTCCAATCTCGCGAGTGCTGGGCGTAGTGACAGACGCAAAAGGATAGTAAATTCTATTCCAGTATGATCGAGAACCTCCAAGATGATTAGCCATGCAGTGATAGCGCATCGGACCATTTTCACAGAGAGGAATAGGATGCAACCAACGACAAGCGTGATGCCTCCAGACGATTAGCCGTGCTGTGACAGAGCATTTGGACCATTTTCCCGAGAGGATTGAAAGTAGCCATTGGCACCGGTGACATCCTTACATAAAGCCAGCCATAGAAAGGAGTAAGACGGATTGGATGAAGACAGCATGAAAGCAGAGGTTCAGAGGAATGAATGCATCTCCATACGCTTATCTGAAATTCTCACCAATGATTTACATAAGTATTTCTATCCTTATTTTAGTATTAATTTCGAAAACTTCATAACTATTTTATATCCACCTGACTGAGATTTACAAGGTGACCATAGCTTGCTTCATACCAACAATCTCCGTGGGATCGACCCTTACTCACATAAGGTTTATTACTTGGACGACTGATGAGTATTTTGGTGGAAAAATGAATTTCTCCCAAAACACACAAATCTAACCGGCAAGTGTACCGGGTCGCATCAAGTAATAAAAACTCACGGGAGTGAGGTCGATCCCACAGGGATTGAAGGATTGAGCAATTTTAGCTTAGTGGTTAATTTAGTCAAGCGAATCAAGATTTGGTTGAGTGATTTGTGATTTGCAGAAATTAAATTGCATGGAAAGTAAAGGGAATGGGTAAATTGCATGAAGTTAAAGAGAGCAAGAAATTAAAGTGCTGAATCTTAAAGAACAAGAAATGGCAGAAACTTAGAATGCAAGAAATGTAAATTGCGGAATCTTAAAGTGCAAGAAATGTAAACGGCTGGAATTGTAAAGGGAATTGGGGATTTGATTTGCAGAATTTAAACAAGGAAAAGTAAATTGCATCAAACAGAAAAGTAAAAGAGTGTTTGGGTTGAATCGGATCTGAAGCAAAACAAGTAAATGAACATGAAAAGCAAAAACAGAATGTAAATTGGAATTTCAGATCTCAGGGGTCCAGAGACTAGAAAACCAGGTCTAGATCTCACTACCTTCCTTGATCCAACAAGAACAATTGCAAGGGAAAAGTAAATTGCAAAGAAAGTAGATGAAGAGCAATTAACAGAAATTAAATTCAATCAAGCAGTAAATAAAGCAGAGAGATCCAAGGATGAGATTGAAACAGAATTTCTTCAATTCTCCAACCCAAGATCCAAGACAATTGTAATTGAAATTGAAAGCAATAAAACTAAGAGGAAGAGAAGTGAATTCTCCTTCCCCAAGACTAAGAAATTAAAGATCACTCAATATCCAAAGCTCTCCGAAGACTATTATGAAAATTCAAAGGGAAAGCTCCCCGAAGAACTTGAATTCTATCCTATTTATACACTTTCTTCAAATGATCTTCAAGCCTTGAGTTGGGCCTTTGCTCTTGGTGGAATTGGGTTGAAAGAGGCCTTGGTTGATTGCTCTTGGAGTTTGGAGAAGAACCAAAGTGAACCAAATGAACCGGGTTGGAGTTTTGCAAAAGTTTGAGTAAAAGTTGGAGCAAAAGTTAGGGTCTAACTTTTGGTCCAACTTTTCATATCAGCCCCCATATTTTGCTGATACCCACGTTGGTGCAAAAGTTAGGGGTCTAACTTTTGCTCCAACGTTGGCCTTCCTTAGTGCACTTATGGCGCCAACGTTAGCCCAAAAGTTAGGGGCTAACGTTGGCGCAAACTTTTGCTCCCCCTTTGTGTTTTTCATGTGCCAACGTTAGCCCAAAAGTTAGAGGCTAAAGTTGGCGCAAACTTTTGGTGCCCAGGGAGTGTTTTTCTCATGCCAACGTTAGCCACAAAGTTAGGGGCTAACGTTGGCGCAAACTTTTGGTGCCCAGGGAGTAATTTTCATGTGCCAACGTTAGCCACAAAGTTAGGGGCTAACGTTGGCGCAAACTTTTGATGCCCAGGGAGTAATTTTCATGTGCCAACGTTAGCCCAAAAGTTAGGGGCTAACGTTGGAGCTAACTTTTCACCCAAAAGTTTGTGCAAAAGTTTGAGGCTAACTTTTGGTTCAACTTTTTGCTTCCTGGTTCATTTTCACTTATTCCATTGTCCTCTCTTTACTCCTAGCCATTCCTTCTTGCTTCAACCTTTCTCCAAGCTTTCTTCCCCTATCATTAATCAACCAAACATATCAAAGCTATGCTCAAAATCATGAGATATTCATTCTTTCATAATATATGACAATTATAGCATAAAACCTCATGAAATAGCATGAATTCATACATGGTTGATTAAATCAAAGGAAACATGAAAATCTACCCAAATCAGCTTACTTGTAGCTTAAGAAAGTGCACAATTCAAGTGAAAACAAAAGAAAAAGACTAGTGAAACTAGGCTAAAATGACTTGTCATCACAACACCAAACTTAAAGCTTGCTTGTCCCCAAGCAAGAAATGAATTATGCTCATATGTTCTTTCACTTAAGACGGATTGAAGAACAACTTGTCAGGTCCTGTGAGTTAAGTGATCAAGTGTCAATGGGGTGAACTCTAAATCATATGCTCTTGCAAGGGCTTCAGTGCTCACTAGTCCTCACATATTGGGGGTCTTAGGTCTTAGGATTTTCATCCAAATGGTATCATGGAGATCTCTTTATATGTAGTCACCTTGAAGCAGCTTATAGTTTCTTTGCTTTGGCCTTGACTCTAAGTGTCATGTCTCAAAGCGGCTCTTTAGATAAGCTTTCAATCAATACTCCTAAACCAGTTGGTTTTAAGGTATTAGGTGTTAAAGCACCCCTAAGGATTTACTTGCTCAAGCCTCTTTCCTTGACACAACTCAACCACAAGCATTTACTAGGCTAACAACTCTTTGAGTCATTGTTTCTTCTTTCTTTTCTGCCTAGTAATTGATGCTCAGAGCCTTGGGCCATGTTCTTTTTGCTTTTGTATTTTCTTTATTTTCTTTTGTTTTGTTTGCTGCTTCTTGGATCAATAAATTTTTGAGAATCTCCACAATACTTCTTTGAACTTCATGTCCTGCCTATGAGCTCCCATGCAAGTTTTCACAAGCATGCAACCTCAATACATAATCACACAACTAGAACCACCACTTCTCCTAATCTTTTGCTTTCCTCAAAATTGTTTAATTCCTCAATCCTTCTTTTCAAAGAACTTTCATGTGATGCATTTTTGAACATTGAGTGCAAACAAGTTTTGAAGAGAAAAATGTTGTGAATAATCAAGCATCTTGCTTATTGAATTACAGAAAAACTATGCTATGCAGACAGATAATCAGGGAAACAAAACCACTTCTCAATCATAGCAGTGTTTGATGTAAGATAATCACTTAACAATACAACCTTTTGGAGTTTACTTGCTCTACTCCTCATCATCATCATCACTGATCCACACATTCCTCTTTCGTCTCTTTGGTTGATGATGCTTAATCCTTCCAAAAGCTTGTATGACACTCTGCAATGATATTGAAAGTTGCTTGTTCTCCAAGCACTTGAAAAATGGTTAGCATGCATGATTTATTTATGGGCTTTTGAACTTACTTTGGTGTGGGAACACCAAACTTAGTACCTTGCCAATGGTTAACCATGTGTGATAATTTCTTTTTTCTTTTTCAAAAGTGATAGAACTGAAAACTAAGAAAAACAGTAAAATGGCTAACTAGTTCATCTAGTATGCTTGAAGCCTACATTATGCAGAAAGTGAGAATGTGTGTTACAATGGGGTTTTGGTGGACACCAAACTTAGAATCCTTCATTCTCCTTTATATTGTTTTGGTGTATACACCAAACTTAGCTTCTTGCAATCTAGATAAAACTAATTAACCTTTTTATTGAAATAGATATGAAAAGATAGTTACCTCCTGTTGGGTTGCCTCCCAACAAGCGCTCTTTTATTGTCACTAGCTTGACATCCTCTGTGCTTGCTCAGCTCAAATTCTGAGCTTCCTTCTCCTTGTCCCATTGTCCTTCCAAGTGAGGCTTTGCTTTCTTCTCACTCGTTTCTGTGAGGTTTTTGGCTAATTGTTCCATTTGCTTTCCAATTCCCCCGAGTAAGTTCTCATGGTGTTTGTTCATCATCACTTGATGTGTCATCATTCTCTCTACTACGCTCTCTAGATTAGTGATCCTTTGAGAATTCTGTGAGATTGTGTGGTGATGTTGTTGCAGGTTTGGGAAGTGGTTGTTGTAGTTGAAGTTCCTTGGTTCCTGATGTTGAGGTTCCCTCATTCTTAGATAAGAATGTGGCTTCCATGGTGGGAACTGTGCATTCACTGTAGTGGAATGGAGAAAATCAAGTTGTCTAGCCATTGACTCCAATTGTTGCTGAGTTTGCTGATGTAGCTGTTTGCTTTGATTCATTACTGCCTTCATTCCTTCAAGATTCATCGTATCTTTCTCTGAAGTTGCATTCTGTGGTGTCTCAAAGGAGTGTTGGTTGTTGGTTCTCTTGTCATTGAACCTTGCAGTTCCTTGACCAGTTGTTGTTGCTTCGAGTAAGTCATCTGAGAAGTGATCCACCGCTCTTCTCGTTTCTGGGGTTAATCCTTCGTAGAATGCTTGAAAAGCCACTTTGTCATTTGCTTTCTTGTATCTTTCCCATGCTTTGAGCAATGGTTCTTCCTCTCCTTGCATGAATGGATGTGTTCCCTCTTTTATCTTGATGTTCTGTTGGGATGTAGAGAATTTGGCTAGAAATTTGGCAACCAAACCATCCCAACTAGTGATACTTCCTTGGGGAAGAGTTTCAAGCCATTGTGCTGCCTCATCCTTTAGTGAGAAAGGGAATAGCAAGAGCTTATAGACATCATTATTGACAACATCACAGATCCTCAGAAAAATAGATAGATGCTGTTCAGGATCCTCCAATGGATTTCCACCATAGGAACAATTGTTCTCTATTAGTGTAATGATTTGCGGCTTCATGTTAGCATATTCTTCTTTCTCAGAAACTTCATTTTCAATGATATCCTTCCCTCTGGCTGCTCTTTTTTCCTGCGACATAAAAATCAACAACGGAACACACAGTGATACTCTTGAAAATTGAGTGTAGTCAGTTGAGACAAAACTTCAAACAGTTAGTGGGTTAGTCAAAAATTAAAGAAAAAATGCTTGATCTAGATCACCACCTCACTTAATCATTGTCAACTAATCAATCCCCGGCAACGGCGCCAAAAACTTGATGAGTATTTTGGTGGAAAAATGAATTTCTCCCAAAACACACAAATCTAACCGGCAAGTGTACCGGGTCGCATCAAGTAATAAAAACTCACGGGAGTGAGGTCGATCCCACAGGGATTGAAGGATTGAGCAATTTTAGCTTAGTGGTTAATTTAGTCAAGCGAATCAAGATTTGGTTGAGTGATTTGTGATTTGCAGAAATTAAATTGCATGGAAAGTAAAGGGAATGGGTAAATTGCATGAAGTTAAAGAGAGCAAGAAATTAAAGTGCTGAATCTTAAAGAACAAGAAATTAAATGGCAGAAACTTAGAATGCAAGAAATGTAAATTGCGGAATCTTAAAGTGCAAGAAATGTAAACGGCTGGAATTGTAAAGGGAATTGGGGATTTGATTTGCAGAATTTAAACAAGGAAAAGTAAATTGCATCAAACAGAAAAGTAAAAGAGTGTTTGGGTTGAATCGGATCTGAAGCAAAACAAGTAAATGAACATGAAAAGCAAAAACAGAATGTAAATTGGAATTTCAGATCTCAGGGGTCCAGAGACTAGAAAACCAGGTCTAGATCTCACTACCTTCCTTGATCCAACAAGAACAATTGCAAGGGAAAAGTAAATTGCAAAGAAAGTAGATGAAGAGCAATTAACAGAAATTAAATTCAATCAAGCAGTAAATAAAGCAGAGAGATCCAAGGATGAGATTGAAACAGAATTTCTTCAATTCTCCAACCCAAGATCCAAGACAATTGTAATTGAAATTGAAAGCAATAAAACTAAGAGGAAGAGAAGTGAATTCTCCTTCCCCAAGACTAAGAAATTAAAGATCACTCAATATCCAAAGCTCTCCGAAGACTATTATGAAAATTCAAAGGGAAAGCTCCCCGAAGAACTTAAATTCTATCCTATTTATACACTTTCTTCAAATGATCTTCAAGCCTTGAGTTGGGCCTTTGCTCTTGGTGGAATTGGGTTGAAAGAGGCCTTGGTTGATTGCTCTTGGAGTTTGGAGAAGAACCAAAGTGAACCAAATGAACCGGGTTGGAGTTTTGCACAAGTTTGAGTAAAAGTTGGAGCAAAAGTTAGGGTCTAACTTTTGGTCCAACTTTTCATATCAGCCCCCATATTTTGCTGATACCCACGTTGGTGCAAAAGTTAGGGGTCTAACTTTTGCTCCAACGTTGGCCTTCCTTAGTGCACTTATGGCGCCAACGTTAGCCCAAAAGTTAGGGGCTAACGTTGGCGCAAACTTTTGCTCCCCCTTTGTGTTTTTCATGTGCCAACGTTAGCCCAAAAGTTAGAGGCTAAAGTTGGCGCAAACTTTTGGTGCCCAGGGAGTGTTTTTCTCATGCCAACGTTAGCCACAAAGTTAGGGGCTAACGTTGGCGCAAACTTTTGGTGCCCAGGGAGTAATTTTCATGTGCCAACGTTAGCCACAAAGTTAGGGGCTAACGTTGGCGCAAACTTTTGATGCCCAGGGAGTAATTTTCATGTGCCAACGTTAGCCCAAAAGTTAGGGGCTAACGTTGGAGCTAACTTTTCACCCAAAAGTTTGTGCAAAAGTTTGAGGCTAACTTTTGGTTCAACTTTTTGCTTCCTGGTTCATTTTCACTTATTCCATTGTCCTCTCTTTACTCCTAGCCATTCCTTCTTGCTTCAACCTTTCTCCAAGCTTTCTTCCCCTATCATTAATCAACCAAACACATCAAAGCTATGCTCAAAATCATGAGATATTCATTCTTTCATAATATATGACAATTATAGCATAAAACCTCATGAAATAGCATGAATTCATACATGGTTGATTAAATCAAAGGAAACATGAAAATCTACCCAAATCAGCTTACTTGTAGCTTAAGAAAGTGCACAATTCAAGTGAAAACAAAAGAAAAAGACTAGTGAAACTAGGCTAAGATGACTTGTCATCAACGACCCAGTGCACTTGCTGGTTAGTTATGCGAAGTTGTGAAGATATGTTTAGACCATGGTTCTGTGCATCCGTTTTTGGTGCCATCGCCAGGGAATCAATTCCGAGCAATAATTCATAACCTGAGTAACAATTTCGCATACCAACTGCATAACTGCATAATTGCATAAAAAAGGGAAAGAGGAAGGCGTGCGACGCGATCACATCGCTAAAGCGTTCGCGTCAGTTGCGCAAAACACCCTCCACGCGTCCGCGTCATTCACGCTGCCGCGTGATCAGAAAATCGGCGTAAAAATCCAACGCCCAGAAATCTGGGCTGAAATCGTGCGGCTGTTGTGCGCTTAGCACAAAACAGCCCACGGATTCGCGTCCCTGACGCGAACGTGTCACTTGCAAAACACCCATCCCACACGAAAGCGTGAGCGACGCGTTCGAGTAGCGTAGATTGTACAACACCCCAAAGGAGACAGAGAGTTGCGCTGAAATGATGCTGGAATTGTGCGTTTAGCACAATTTCCAGCGACGCGGTCGCATGCCTCACGCGACCGCATCATGCATCCTTTTACCCATTCCATGCGATCGTGACTGTGTGCCCCACGCATTTGCGTGGATTCAAATTTACTAACTCCCAGTGACGCAAAACCCTGCCCGTCGCGCCCCCCCATTCCCCTTCTTCTTCCTTTCTTCTCTGCAACCCACCCCCCAACCACCACCACTCCCAACCAACCACCTCCAACCGCCGCACCACCGTCGACCACCAAGCCACGACTGCGAAGCCACCCCCCTTTCTTCCTTCCCTCTCTTTCTTCTCTTTCTCTTCTCTTCTTCCCTCCACCACCGCTGCCCCCCTCCGCGGCCACCACCACCACCGCACCACCACCGCCCCGCCTCCCACCACCACCACCCTTACCCCCATTCTTCTTCCATAACCCCCCTCCACCGGTCACTTTACCCAAATTCCCCCCGCCACCACAAACAACCACCACCACCACCGCACAGCCCTGTTCTGCCATAGCGCCACCGTGCCCCTCCCAGCACCACCACAACAACACCCCCGCCATCTCTCAGTTCCCTAGCTTAGTTCATACGCCTACCAGGTTTCGCCGAACGCCACCTTTCTTTCATTCATAATTATTTGCATATGTTTTCAGTTATGTTTAAATTTAGGATAGTTAAAGATGTATGTTGTAGTGGATTCTAGGTGGTTAAGTAGCTAGGATGTGGTTAGTGGATTTAGGCTTGTTTAATTGCGCTGTTCTTGCTACTTGTTTTATCATTTTTGCAATTCTGCTGTTGCTGTGATGTTAGTATTGTTCATATGCTGTTCTTTCCTATTTCATGCTGCTTTTTACACTGCTTTTTCATGATTCATATTCCGTATATGTAATTGCAGCTTTACTTTAATTTATATGAACTATTCTGCTTGCTATTTATTATCCGGGAACATCCAATTTTAGCCGGAATGCTGCCCAACTTTTTGTAAATTGTTTTGATATTCATTCTTGTTTTGGTTTTGGCAATTTGAATTTGGCACTCCTCAGCTTTTACCAAACCAATTCATGAATGCACGGGCCAGCATTCCTATTCATATGTTTTTGCCGGTTAATAAATCACATTATTGATGATTAGATTTCACTTTTCGCTATTTCTATATCTATATGAATCATCCACAACTTGATTTCCTTGCTTGAATATAAGTTGTCTGTTGCTTAAAATTGTGAAATTCTTGTTACTTAGAAACCAACCATCATGCCACTTACTCTGATTTTTTTTACTAACTCACTGATTTTTGCTTTCTAACCTCTTTTTCAAGTTTAACCACTTTTAACTTCCCCCTCTGCTTTTTGACTAACTCTTTCAATTTTTAACTCATGGCATGATTATTATTGCTCCTAATTAACAAGTATTCTCCTTATAATACATTTTGGATTGTAATCTCTCATCTCAACTTTTTAACTCCGAAACAATCCAAAATGCACAATTATTCAACTCATTTCATAATTCTACTGCTCCTTTGCCACTTTGTGCTTATCTTGTTATCTGCCTACCTGTTTTCCTGCTTTTATTATATCTTAAATTTCTATTTTTTAGGATGTCTGACCCTCAGCGTAAAGGAAAAGGCAAGGCAACAACTGGCAAACGGAAAAGAGGTGAATCCTCTATGTCTCTCCTAGAGCTTATGCATGATGACTCCTGGCGGGAAAAGCACTTTACCCTGCAGGAGAAGGCTGACCAGCTCCTCCATGCCAATGATCCAATTAAGTTTGCAAACCGATACTATGACCTGAAGTATCCAGTGTTTGCTACCTCCAGAAATCTGTACCTGGAGAGGACTTTAAAAATTCCAGAAGAACTACAGCAGTACACCTCCGATCAGATCAAACAAAGAAGCTGGTTCTTCTTGGAGAGAAATTTGACTGAGGTCAATGCTTCCTGGGTAAGAGAGTTTTACTGCAATTATTTCAAGACTTCCCTAGATGTAATGCACCTCAGAGGGAAACAGATACTGGTCACCGAAGAGGCCATTGAGGATATTCTGCATCTTCAGCCTAAGTCAGATCAGCCTGACGGTTACCAAAAGGCTGAAGAGGACATGCGCTTTCTGAGATTTGACTGGGATGCTGTCAAGGAGAGGATAGCCCTTGACCCTACTGTCCCATGGGTCATAGGTAAGAACACCACCATGCCTAAAGGAATCAAGCGGATATACTTGAATGATGAGGCTCGGCTCTGGCACCAGATCCTGAGTAACTTTGTTATGCCGAGTACTCATGAGACGGAGCTGCCTGCTGCTATGATCACCCTCCTCTGGTGTGTGATGGAGGGTAAGGACCTATATCTGCCTCGTTTCATCTGGCACTATATGGCCAGGGTCCATGTCAGAGGCAGCCTCCCTTTCCCTTACCTGGTCACCCAGCTAGGCCGTCGAGCTGACGTGCCTTGGGAGGATGCTGATGAGAAGCCACCTGCTGTGGACTGCAAGAAGATCATTCCTCACAGCAGGAACTTTCTGGCTTTAGGCTACAGACCTCCATTCCTTACTGTTTCTGATGAGACAGCCACACCTTCAGCTGCCCCCTCTTCTTCCACTGCTGCACCTGCCCCACCCACTCCACCTCCAGCTGCTCCTGAGCATATTTACCATTTGGTGCATCGACTCTTTGCCCGCTTGGATCGTATGGAGCGTCGCAACAAGCGATGCTATGAGCACATCAAGTTGATGATCCGTTCCGGCGGCGACATCCCCTCCGAGCCTGACACCCCTTCTGATACATCTGAGGTGGAGGAGGATGATCACGAGGAGGAGACACCCACCCAGGCTGCACAGACAGGACCGGAGCAGGCTGCGCCATAGTAGGAGGAGCCATAGCAGATTTAGGCCGCCGATACAGAGATTCCTATCCAGTCAGAGCCTCCACTACAGCAGACAGATCCTCCTACCCTCATCCAGTGTGCAGATCCTCAGGCCACCACAGAGACTCCAGCAGCCCATCCTTCCGGTGATGACACTCCTTCACACCCAGCTTGAGTGAGCATCGAGGACGATGCTTTATTTTAAGTGTGGGGAGGTCGCCATCTCTGGCGTATTTTTTGGTGAACCACTACAGACTCTTTTATTTTATTTTGGTATTTTGTTGTATTTTTATCTTTATTTTTATTTTTATCTTTCAGTACTTATACATTGTTCTTTTCATGTGTTTTTACTATATTTTCTGCATTTTACACTTTAGTTCGTATTTTAGCCATTTTGTTTAGTTTGCAATTCTAAACTTATTAGTTATAGAATATGTGGATTAATTAGTATAGTTTACCCCTTTTAGCATATGATAGTTTGGTTTAAATTGAAAAAAAAAAGGAAGTAAACTAGAGACCTTAACATAATAAAAAACAATCCACACCTTGTATATAGAACATAACATGATAGTTAGTTAACAACATTTCATCAAGGAGGAACACTAAAACTTTAAAGCCACCCAAAACTTTTTTTTACATTGAGAATAATGGGAACTCTTAATTTCTACTTGCATGACATATATAACTGATATATGATTTTTGAGCTAGAGAACACACAGCCTGTGAGTTTTGAGCTTAATTGTATGGTTACATTCAAACCATAATTTTTGTTCCTGTGTGTTTCGCCCTTCTTTTTATTTCGATGTTCTTTACTTTGTTTTAATCTATATGTCCAACTATAGAGTATAGATACTGATGAGAAGATAATTTATACGCTTTTTGGCATTCTTTTTAGTATATTTTTAGTATATTTTTGTTAGTTTTTATCATGTTTTTATTAGTTTTTAAATAAAAATTACTCTTCTGGACTTTACTATGAGTTTGTGTGTTTTTCTGTAATTTCAGGTATTTTCTGGCTGAAATTGAGGGACCTGAGCAAAAATCTGATTCAGAGGCTGAAAAAGCACTGCAGATGCTGTTGGATTCTGACCTCCCTGCACTCAAAGTGGATTTTCTGGAGCTATAGAAGCCCAATTGGCGTGCTCTCAATTGCGTTGGAAAGTAGACATCCTGGGATTTCCAGCAATATATAATAGTCCATACTTTGCCCGAGATTTGATGGCCCAAACAGGCGTTCTAAGTCAGCTCAAGAATTCTGGCGTTTAACTCCAAAACTGGCACAAAAGCTGGAGTTAAACGCCCAAACTGGCACAAAAGCTGGCGTTTAACTTCAAGAAAAGTCTCTACACATGGAAGCTTCAATGCTCAGCCCAAGCACACACCAAATGGGCCCGGAAGAAGATTTCTGCATTAATTCCTGATTTCTGTAAACCCTAGGCTACTAGTTTTCTATAAATAGGACCTTTTGCCATTGTATGTTCATACCATCTATCTTTGACTCATACTTTTGATAGACCTTTTCACGTTTGGGGGCTGGCCTCACGGCCATGCCTGGACCTTGTTCTTATGTATTTTCAACGGTGGAGTTTCTAGACACCATAGATTAAGGTGTGGAGCTCTGCTGTTCTTCATTAATTAATACAAAGTACTAGTGTTTTTCTATTCAATTCACGCCTACTTCTTCTCCAAGATATTCATTCGTTCTTCAACTTGATAAATGTGATGATCCGTGACACTCATCATCATTCTCACCTATGAACATGTGCCTGACAACCACCTCTGTTCTACTAGCAATGGCTTGAATGCGTATCTCTTGGGTTTCTAATCTAAGATTGGAACCTTCGTGGTATAGGCTAGAATTATTGGCGGCCATTCCTGAGATCCGGAAAGTCTAAACCTTGTCTGTGGTATTCCGAGTAGGATCTGGGAAGGGATGACTGTGACGAGTTTTAAACTCACGATTGTGGGGCGTGTGACAGACGTAAAAGGATCAATGGATCCTATTCCGACATGATCGAGAACCGACAGCTGATTAGCCGATGTTGTGACAGAGCATCAGGACCATTTTCACTGAGAGGACGGGATGTAGCCATTGACAACGGTGATGCCCAACATAAAGCTTGCCATGGAAAGGAGCATGAATGATTGGAAGAAGGCAATAGGAAAGCAGAGGTTCAAGGGGAACAAAGCATCTTCATACGCTTATCTGAAATCCACCAATGTATTACATAAGTATCTCTATCTTTATTTTATGTTTATTTTCATCACTTTAAACTCCATAACCATTTGAATCCACCTGACTGAGATTTACAAGATGACCATAGCTTGCTTCAAGCCGACAATCTCTGTGGGATCGACCCTTACTCACGTAAGGTTTATTACTTGGACGACCCAGCGCACTTGCTGGTTAGTTGTGCGGAATTGTGACAAAGTGTGATTCACGTTTAAGAGCTCCAAGTCTTTGACGCCATTGTTGATGATCACAATTTCGTGCACCAGATACATACTAAGAAATGATTGAGGCCATCATTTGATTTTTTTCCTCACTTATCCCAAATTAGCCTACCTTTTACATCACCCCTGTTAGCCCCCTTGAGCTTTTTAAATCCCCTCTTGTTCTATAAACCACATTACTAGCCTTAAGCAGAAAAATAAAATAAAAATCCCAAGTTGAATCCTTGGTTAGCTTAAGATAGAAATTGTGTATTGTTTAAGTGTAGGGAACTTTATGGGAACATGGATGATAGAAACAAGTAGGAAAGTTAAAAAGAATAAAGATATTTCAAAATAAAAATTTGGGAAAGCATGCTCATGTGAAATAAAAACAATTGATTTACCATGTGCATTAAACAAAGGTTTATTTTCAGTATTTAAATCCGCCAATTGCAAAATAAAAAGAATCAATGCACATGGGATAAAATTTAAGTTAATGCATGAGCTTGCAATACAAAATGAGAAAAGTTGGGCAAATAGGTTAAGAAACTTTGAATTACAAAATATGTATGTTAGGTGAGATCTTAGACTAATCAAGGATTCACTTATTAGCTCACTTTGCCTTATACATATACCCTTACCTTTACCTTGGCCCCATTACAACCTTGAAAAAGACATCATGATTTTTGTATGTCTGTATTCTATAATTGTTGATTGGTTAGATGAAGAACAAAGCTATAGAAAGTAAGGATAAAAAGAAGAATAGAGTGATTAACCCAATAAACACTGAGTGACTAGGGAGTAAAAACAAAATCCAGTGAGGGTTCAATAGCTCATCACCATATATCTCTGCTTAAATTGTTAATTGTCTTGCAAGTTTGAAAAATATTTTTACCCATCTCAATTGTAAAAGTGCTTTAACATTATCTAGGGTTTGGCTATGCATATATGATTCCTTGAGAATGTGAATTAATTTAACTACATGTAAGTTTTATATACAAGTGACTAACAATTAGAATTGCATGATTCATTAAGGTAGTTTGCATTTAGGATAGATTGCATTGCATGAGATACCACCACTTTAACCTTACCTTATTCTTTATCTTGGACTTAGCATGAGGACATGCTATTGTTTAAGTGTGGGGAGGTTGATAAACCCATATTTTATGATATATATTGTGCTCAATTCAAGAGATTTATTCAATCCTTCACCTACTTATTCATGTAAATTGCATGGTTTTACTTTCCCTTCCTTATTATGTGATATATGTGAATTAAATGTTTCCTATGCTTTGAAATTATTTATTTTAATTACCTTTTATTACCATTCGATGTCGTGATTTGTGTGTTAAGTAGTTTCCGATCTTCTAAGGCAGGAATGACTTAAAGGATGGAAAGGAAACATACAAAATGGAAGGAAAGCACAAAATGGAGTTTTTGAAGAAACTAGCAGCGACGCGAACGCATGCCTAGCGCGAAAAGACAGTGACGCGAACGCGTGACTGACGCGGACGCGCGCTATGAGCAGAACACAGATGACGCGGACACATGACCTAAGCGAACGCGTGACAAGGAAAACTCCAAATGACGCGACCGCGTGACCCACGCGGACGCGTGACAGACTCCACGCACCAGAAATTATAGAAAATGCTCCCAGCGATTTCTGAAGCCCTTTTTGGCCCAGATCCAAGTCCAGAAGGCACGGATTAGAGGTTATAAGGTGGGGGAATACATCCATTCAGCAGGAGATCTCCAATTATTCACTTTTTATAGTTTAGATGTAGTTTTTAGAGAGAGAGGTTCTCTCCTCTCTCTTAGGTTTTAGGATTAGGATTTCTTTTAATTTCATTGCTTCAATACCAGGTTCAATATTTTCCTTTAATTAATGTTTCTCCTCTATTTTTAATTATTCTAATGCTTTTACTTGTTAATGTTCCAAATTGGCTTATGAACCATTTATGTTTAGATTTGAATTTCTATTTAATATAAATTGAGGTATTTCAGTTTATGACTTCTTTCTTTTATTCATGTTACTGTTGCTTCCAATCTGAAGACATTTTATTCGAGTAAGTTTACTTTTCCCCTTTTGGCTTTGGTTGATTAATTGGCAACTATTGAGTTATCAAACTCAACCTGATTGATAATTGTTGTCTTTGCTAATTGAATTGAATTTCAATAAACTCCAGTCCTTTCTTAAGAATTGACTAGGACCTGAGGATCAAACTAATTAGTCACTTAACCTTCCTTTGCTTTAGTAAAGGCTAACTAAGTGGGATTAAAACTCAATTCTCATCACCATTGATAAGGATAACTAGGATAGGACTTCCAATTTCTCATACCTTGCCAAGAGTTTATTTTACAGTTATTTATTTATTTTATTTGTCATTTAAATTACTTGTTCCTTACTTTCAAAACCCCAATTTACAAAACTCATAACCAATAATAAGAACATACCTCCCTACAGTTCCTTGAGAAGACGACCCGAGGTTTAAATACTTCGGTTATAAATATTAAAAGGGGTTTGTTACTTGTGACAACCAAAACGTTTGTAAGAAAGGACTTTTGTTGGTTTAGAAGCTATACTTGCAACGGGAATTTATTCTGAATTCTAGACCATGCAAAAGTTCCTTTCTCTTCATAGACATCTAGGGCTTTCGAGCAATATATAATAGTCTATACTTTGCCCAAGTTTTGACAACGCAAACTGGCGTTCAAACGCCAACTTCCTGCCCTATTATGAAGTTAAACGCCAGAAACAGGTTACAAACCAGAGTTAAACGCCACAAACAGGCTACAAGCTGGCGTTTAACTCCAA